>NC_087170.1:13668994-13676494 GCF_035594125.1 Scylla paramamosain | reverse complement strand
GATTCGAACCCTGGATGGCTGGCAAGTGAGACAAGCTTTCAGACCACTAAGCCACTAAACCACCTCACTACTCACCATAGTAACCGCCATGGTGACCGTGGTGACCTCCGTGGTGACCTCCGTGATGACCCCCATGGTGACCTCCGAAGCCACCATGATGACCCTCCATGGTGACCCCCGTGGTGACCCCCGTGGTGACCTCCGTGGTGGCCGCCATGGTGACCCCCACAGCACGCCTCAGCCTCCGCCTCCGCCTCCGCCTCCGCAGTGACCTTGGTAGTCATCACCACCACCACCACCACCACCACTGATAGGGTTACGAGGGCGCACCGCAGCTGCTGACGGAGGCGTGGGTGGTGAGGGAAGATGAGTAAATGAAGAAGAAAAAGAAGAAAAGAAATATTAAAAAGAACAACAACGAAAATAAGAAAGGAGGAGGAGGAGCAGGACGATGAAGGGTAGGAGGATGATGAAGAGAAGAAGACGAATAAGAATAATAATAAGAAAAGAAGAACAAGAAAAAGAAAATGATAGAAATATTGACAAGAACAACAGCGAAAACAAAAAAAAAACAAAAAAAAAGAAAAGAAAAAAAAAAACGGATAAGAAAAAGGAGCAGGAAGATAAGAAATAGGAATACAAAGGAATACAAAGAAAAACAAAGCAAAACATCTTTTAGGTCCTTGCAATGCTGGAGGAGGAGGAGGAGTAGAAGTAGGAGAGGAAGGGCCTTACCATCACACTGGGGTAGACGAACAAGAAAATACCCACCTGACGAAGAGATCTGGGTATATATACTGTCTTTCTTTCCTCCCTCCCTCCCTCCCTCCCTCCTTCCCTCTCTCTCTTTACCTCTCTCCCTCTCTTTTACCTCCTTCTCCAACTTTTCTCCACTGCCCTGCTTCCCAGCGTACCTATCTCCCTCCTCCTCCTCCTCCTCCTCCTCCAGGCATCATACTGTTTACCTTTCCTCGTCCTTTCTATTAGTACAGCCCCATCCCCCCTCGCTCTTTTCCCCTCCTCCTTCCCTCCCTTCTTGTAGTAGTAAGTCACTGAACTCACGAGTACTTTCCCAAGGGTCTCCATTCCTCCCTCCCCTTGTGGATTTTTCATGTCTATTTATTTGTTTATTTATTTATTTATTTATTTATCTGGTGAGTTGTAATGTGGTTTCTGCTTTTTTGTTTTGTTTTATCGCTCCATTAGTTAGTGAATCGGTTTGTTATTCAGTTCGCTTATCACTTTCCTCAGGACAAAATTAAATGAGAGTAAGGAATAAAGGAAAACATAAAAATATAACCAATTGTTTAATCATTAACAAATAACAGATAACAAAAAACTAACAATTAACAGTTATTATGAAGTGATACAA
Source organism: Scylla paramamosain (assembly GCF_035594125.1). Lineage (NCBI taxonomy): Eukaryota > Metazoa > Arthropoda > Malacostraca > Decapoda > Portunidae > Scylla > Scylla paramamosain. The sequence goes on along the minus strand of NC_087170.1, from coordinate 13,675,122 downwards.
AATTTTGCTCACCGAAAAATGCTGGACAAAAGCTACAAGAATTAACATTTTATAAACATTACAATTTTTTTTTCTTTAGTATCACCGAAAAACAAAAACAGACACACAGACAAACAGACAGGCAGGATATCCTCAGAGTATCCTATAGTGAAGAGACCGTGGGATTCTGCTGCGTGTCTTACCTTTCTAGGACTCCCGGACAGGTGTTGGGCGTCCTCAGCTCTCGGGGAAGGAGGGGGAGGGAGAGTGAGAGGTTGAGAGGAGTAGGAGGAAGGAAGGACAGGGTAAGGATTCCAGAGATAGGATTGTGGGTCTAAAGGATGTTGCTTTCCGAAAGATAGTCAGTGGCTGGGATTTCATTTCCCATATCCTGCAACAGTAGTGTATTGTTATTATTATTATTATTATTATTATTATTATTATTATTATTATTATTATCATTATTATTATTATTATTATTACTGCTGCTACTACTACTATTACTACTACTTATTATTATTATTATTATTATTATTATTATTATCATTATTATTACTATTATTATTACTACTACTACTGCTTTTACTACTACTACTACTACTACTACTACTACTACTACTACCACCACCACCACCACCACAGTGAACACCTAAACAGTTAAATCAACAATGACGCTTGTCTGAACCATTCCCCTTCTCCCTCTCTCCCTCAATCCCTCCTTTCCCTCCCTCCCAGTAGACACTCCCCGCTCCCACACACACACACACACACACACACTCCTTACCTCCACCACCGCCAAAACCGCCACCGAATCCTCCTGCATAAAGAAAACGGGTTGTGAGCGAATAGTTGACTATAGAAAATGGGGAAAATTTTACGCGGATGACTAGACAAAAATTATGCAAATGATTAAGGCGAGTGGCGAGGGAAATTAAGGTGGAGGAAGTAGTAGATGTTCCCTTATGTTTCCAGTACAGGACTTCTTTACGGAAAATGTGGAAGACTATTATAATTTGTACCAGGAAAACAGACCAAATGGGGAAAATAAGAAGGAAACGATGAAGAAAACTTGTTCATAATGCTTTTAGATGTTCGTTTTAGTTTCCAGTCCAGGTTTTCTTTAGGGAAAATATAGAAAACCTGTTTTTATACCAGGGAAACAGACCAAGGGAAAAAATGTAAAAAAAATCTTGAAATTCGTGATGTGGAGTATTGTTAAAAACAGAATTTTGAATGGTAATGATAAAATACATGCACAGAACGGGTCAATTTTTAAAGTACTGTTATCAGGCTTGAAATGTGTGATATTGAGTGTTGTATGTAAGAGGGGCACTGGCCAGGGGCAACAAGAAACTCGAAAAAAGAAGCCACTTGAGAGATTACTTAATTAAAGACAGTAAACTTGAACACAAAAGGAAGGGAAAAAAATAAAATAGAATAAAACAGATAAAATAAGTAAATAAAAATGAAATGAGCAAATAAAACGGGTCACATTTTAGGTTTAATAGTAGTGTCTTGATGTCATTATGATTATTATTACTATAAGAGAATTATGTGATAGGTTAATTCATCCTTATTCACTTCATCCCCACTTTCTCCCCCCCAATAGAATCTTAACCTCCCCCTTCTTACTTGCACTGCCTCCACCACCTCCTTCCCTTTTTCATCTTCATTCACTTCACCCCACCATCTCTCCCAGATAACCCTAACCCATCCTCACCTTCACCATCTCCCCAATTCATCTTCAATCATTTCACCTCTCCTACTCCCCCCAAAAAAACCTAACCTCCCTCTCTCCCTCCCCTTCCTCACCTCCACTACCTCCCCCGAAGCCGCCGCCGCCCCCGAATCCTCCTCCTCCCCCGTGTCCGCCATTGTGACCTCCGTGGTTGCCTCCGCCGTGGTTCCCTCCGCCATGATGACCACCGTGATGACCCCCGCAGCACGCCTTGCCGGTGACCTGGGCCGCCATCACCAACACCACCATCGCCAGGGCCAGCAGGGCACGTCGAAACTGCTGTAGGAGGGAAGGAGGGAGGGAGGGAAGGAGGGTCGAAGGGAGGAAAGGAAGGAGGGAGGGAAGCAAGGTTGGGCATACTGGTGTTAATTAATTGTTTATCTGCTGTACGTGGAAGAGGAGGAAGAGGAGGAAGACTGTGGAGAAATAATAAAAGAGGTGAAAGAAGAGGGAAGACATAAGATTCAATAGTAGGAGGCGGTAGAGTAGAAGTGAGGTAATGTTAAGGAAATATAGATATGAAACTGAAGGAAGAGTTGGAGGAGGAAGACTATAGACATGAAATATGAGAGGTAAAGGAGGGAATAAGAGGTGAGATTCAACAGTAGAAAGAGGTGGAGGAGGAGTAGGATGGAACTGAAGGAGGAGGAGGAGGAGGAGGAGGAGGAGGAGATTATCACTACTATTGTTGCTTATATCTAACAATCAACACAGACTTTGATGTTTGGTATCGGAGGAGAAAGAGGAGGAGGAGGAGGAGGAGGGGAAGAAGGAGGAGGAGGGAAAGGAGGAGGAAGAAAAGCCTTACCATCACGCCGAGGAGACGTTCAGGGAAGAGATGTACTCCTGAAGAAGGAATCCGGGTTTATATAGCGTCCACACTCCTTCCCTCCTTTCCTCCTTCCCTCCTTTCCTCCCTCTCTCCCTCCCTCCGTGCCTCATCTCCCAAGACCACTCCTATTTTTCCCATCCTCCCTCTCCTGTCTTCTTTGCCCTCCCATCCCCCTTCTCCCTCCTTGTTCCGTTTCACACCACATCCTTCTGGTCTCTCCCTCTCCCTCCTTCCCTTCCTCCTCCTATCTCCCTCCTTCCTGTGCTTGTCTCCCCTCCTCCCTCATCTCCCTCCCTCTTCCCTCCCTAACATCTGACACTCATTTACCCTCCCCTTGCCTCCCATTCCTCCTCCCAGTACTACATCAGATCTTTACATTAAGCCTCTTCCTTTCCGGTCTGACCCTCTCTTCCAGACCCCCCTGAGCAAACCAACCCCCAACCTCCTCCCTTCCAGTGCTCCCCCTGAACAAACCACGGTGACAGTACCTGGAAATCCCCAAGTGAACAAGGGAAGTCACTGAACTCCCCACTTTCCCCTCCCCCTTCCCCTTCCCCTCTCATCCTTCCCCTTCCCTCCTTTCGCTCCTTCTTTCTCTTTTTCCACTTCCGTATTGAATAAAGAAAATTAGTAATGGATTAATGAAGTGGTTATTTAAAATAGGAATTAATATATTATTTTTTTTGTTTCTGTTTTTCTTAAGACATAGAATAGGAAAATCAAAGTACACCAAAGCAAATCCAATTATTTATTGACAAACAAAGAAGAATTAGCAGCTGTAACGAAAAAAAAAATGAACCTTTTTATTTTTGTAAGAAACACTTTTATCCAAGACGAACAGAAACAGACAGAGAGACAGACATGAAATCCTACTCAGTGTGATTTTGTAGGACTCCAATTTCTTTTTTTCTGGGCGTCCTCAGCTCTGGATGAAGGATACAGAAAAGGCAGATATAGAAGGAAGAGGAGGAGTAAAAAAGGATAGAGGAAAAGGATTGAGTAGAGGAGGAGGAGAAAGAAAGAAAGGAAGGGTAAGGATGTCAGAGAGAGGGCTGTGTGTCCAAGGGATGTCTTCTAGAGGGTCGTCAGCGGCTGAAAATTTACTTGCCCCAACCTGAAAGAGAAAGTATTATTATGGTTATTATGGTTATTATTATTATTATTATTATTATTATTATTATTATTATTATTATTATTGTTATTGTTATTGTTATTGTTATTATTATTGGTGTTGTCATTATTACTATTGTTATTATTGCTACTACTACCACCTTACTACTACACTACTACTACTACTACTACTACTACTACTATTACTACTACCACCACCACCACCACCACCACCACCACCACCACCACCACCACCACACTGAACACTCAAACAGTTAAATCAACACTGGTATTTCCTCGAATTTCCTTCTCTCTCTCTCTCTCTCTCTCTCTCTCTCTCTCTCTCTCTCTCTCTCTCTCTCTCTCTCTCTCTCTCTCTCTCTCTCTCTCTCCCTCCACCTCTCCACCTACTCCCTCCACGTTCTCCTTACCTCCACCGCCACCCAGGCCGCCGCCGAATCCACCTGCAAGGTAAAGAAAACGGAGCTTGTGTAGTAAACGTTCAGGCGATGAAACGTTAGCGGATTAAACGTTTTTTTTTTCATTATAATCGTACGTTTGTTTTGTGTGTTTTATTTATTTATTTGTTCCTTTCATTTGTTTTCTTTTCTTGTGCGTGTAAGTCAATAATTGTGGGACGAATAATGTGTTTTTGTCACTAATTCATGTGCTTATTCACACGCACACACATACACACACACACATATACACACACACACCATCATCCCACTCCCCACAAAACTGCCCCCATACACTCCCAACCGCGTCTCCCCTCCGCTTCCTCACAACCCTCCCAATCACCCCTGTCTTACCTCCGCTACCACCACCGAAGCCGCCGCCGCCCCCGAAGCCTCCCCCGTGGTGTCCTCCCCCGTGATTGCCTCCCCCGCAGCACGCCTTAGCGTTGGCATAGGCCGCCATCACCACCACCACCACCAGGACCAGGAGGGCGCGCCACTGCTGCAGGAAGGAAGAAAGAGGCAGTGAAGTTGGGATGAAACGTAATAGACTTTGGCTCAACTTTTTATTACTTTTTTCTTTTATTTTTTTTTCTGCTTATGTAACTGTTTTTCCTACTTTTGTTCTGCTTTTACTACTTTTACTACTTTTAAAATATTTTCTATTTTCTCCTACTTATTAATGACTTTTTTCTAATTTTCTACTTATTTTCTATTTTTCTTCTTTTTCCATCCTTTCCGAAATGTCGTTTTCTTATGAAGGCACTGCTGGGAAAGGCAAAGAAGGGAACAATGAAGTTTCGCTATAAATATAAAATCTACATTCTTTGTATAGTCGGAAAATATTCTGTTCATTAAATCCTGTAAATCCTGGAGAAAGAAAAATTAGATGCGAGAAATGAGGAAGGTGACTTTCGAGCGATCTTATCCCTAAGGGCGCCTCTGGGAATGGGAAAACAAGGGAATATGAAGGTAGTGGATTATGTGTGTTTTCTGCCAAGAGGTGTCTCTACTGCAGAAGGAACTAAGGGTTATTTTCTAATCCTTATTTCCCTTGGGCGTGATAATACGGAAGGCGAGGAAGAAGAATGGGGCGTGTAAGTAATTTTGAATGTTTTTATCTCTTTATCCCTAGTAATATTATAGATATCTGGATCGAGTGACGTGCTGGAATAGGTTACGAGAAAGCGCTACCTCATCAACCGATAAATTACCGTGAGCCAGGATCGAACACTTGATTTTTAGATTTGCGAGACAAGTGGTTTGACATGCAGCCAAAAGATTAAAATAGATACGAGTGGATAGAAGCAAGAGAGGGATTTGTGTCTTAGGAATGGTGTGTTGTTTGTAAAGGTGTAGTGAAATAGTATGTTAGAGAGAGAGAGAGAGAGAGAGAGAGAGAGAGAGAGAGAGAGAGAGAGAGAGAGAGAGAGAGAGAGAGAGAGAGAGAGAGAGAATCCTTCCATCCCGTACTCAGCCACTCACTCACTCACTCAATAATTCACTCACTCACTCGCTCACACTGTCAACTCCTTCACACTGGCTCACTCACTCCCCCACACACTGACTGACGGATCAACTCACTCACTCACTCACTCACTCACTCACTCACTCACTCACTCACTCAATAACTTACCATGTCTCCCTCAGTAGCTTACAACAAGAACCTAGATAATCTGTGCTCCTTACCTGTCCAGCGCCTTCTATATATACCCAGTCTGTCCTTACCCCCCTCACCTGTCCCCCTTATCCTCCTTTCTCCCTCACCTGCGTGCTTGAGGGGGGGATGGGGCATTACGTAGCAAAGAATAAAGACAGTGCATGGAGGAACAGAGGGTGAGGGATATAAGGGAGGAAGGATAAGGGGTAAGGATGAGGGAGTGTAAGAGAGTAGCTGTGTTCGAGTCATGAAAGTCAACTGGACGTGCAAGGACAAAAGGATATGTCAATAAAGAGTTACTGGGAATACTTGGGGGAGAGTGAGAGGGGGAGAGGGGGAGGAAGAGTGGGT
>NC_087170.1:13656494-13658994 GCF_035594125.1 Scylla paramamosain | reverse complement strand
GTGGTGGAGGTGCACATTCTCCTGAAGGGGAATCCTGTGAGACAGACACGGAGTAATGATGATAATGATGTGTGATAATAGTTGTGTTGTCGTTGTTGTTATTATTATTATTATCATTATTATTATTATTATTATTATTATTATTATTATTATTATTATTATTATTAGTTATTGTTATTATTATTATTATGATTATGATCATGATTATTATTATTTTTATTATTTTGAGAAGAGAAAGTGTACCATTGATTCCTGGCGTCTTAAAGGTTTCCTGGTTTTATTATTATTTTTATTATATATATATATATATATATATATATATATATATATATATATATATATATATATATATATATATATATATATATATATATAGAGAGAGAGAGAGAGAGAGAGAGAGAGAGAGAGAGAGAGAGAGAGAGAGAGAGAGAGAGAGAGAGAGAGAGAGAGAGAGAGAGAGAGAGAGAGAGAGAGAGAGAGAGAGAGAGTGGGTTCAGGCAGGGGAGGTCGGCGGCAGACCTGCACCTGCTCCTCTCGACGGAGTGGAGTGGGGCCTTGGACCAAGGGAAGACCACGGCTGTCGTGGCTCTTGACATCGAGGGGGCGTTCGACAAAGTGTGGCACGCAGCCCTCACCACAAAGCTCCGTGCTATAGGCGTGGACGGGGCTCTCCTCCAGCTCTTTGAGAATTACTTGAGAGACAGACATCTCAAAGTAATCATCAATGGGCGGGAATCAAATCCACAGCCCATAAGGGCAGGTGTTCCTCAAGGGAGCTGCCTCGGCCCTTTGCTGTGGAATGTGTATGTCAATGATCTGATGCACCTCGTTCCTACCGCGAAGGCGTTTGCAGATGACATAACACTATCCCACAGCTACGGACTGGAGGAGGAAGCTGCAGCCAACCACGACATCAACGCCACCCTGAGCCGTGTTGCAGCCTGGGGAAGGAAGTGGCAAGTAAAGTTTGCCGCTCACAAAACCCAGCAGCTCACTATCAACAGGACAAGTAGAGCCCCGCGCCTCACCTTCAACGGGGAGACACTGACGCCGCGGGATGAGGTGGAGGTGCTGGGGGTCACTTACGACCGTAAGTTGACCTTCAGAACCCACGTGGAGCGACTCGCCAGAGAGGCCTCAGGGAAGCTGGCATCCCTGAGGAGAATCTCCTACCTCCTTGACGCCAAGGGACTGGAGTTACTCTACAAGGCGCAGGTCCGCTCCTCCTTGGAGTACGCGTGCCTGGCCTGGGGCGGCGCGGCAAACAAGCACCTCGCTCTCCTGGACAAGGTGCAGGACCGAGCGGCGAGACTCATCAGGAACAGTGAGCTCGGCCTTCAGCCTGCACTGCACACCCTCCAGCACCGACGAGACGTGGCGGGCCTCACCGTCATGTTCAAGGTGCAACAGCAACGGGTGCCGCACCTACAGGCTCTCCGGCAGCCTGCCCGACATGCCGAAGTCACCACCAGAGCTGTCACACGTGGCCCTGGGGAGCTGCACCAGCCCAGGTGCAGAACGTGGCACCATCAAAGACAGTTTCTGAACACATACATTGGCTGGTGGAACGAGTTTGTTACCGTGCAGCCAAGTGTTGAGGGCTGGACCAGGCAGCAGTTCAAGACTGCAGTGAATGTGTGGTTGTAACAGACAAACAGAGAGAGGCTTTCAGATAGAAGGCATTAACAATGACTTCTTTAGCCTAAATTGTTGTATGAAATATGTAAAGTATATGTACAGCAACTCTGTAAACACATATCATGTAGATTTGTATAAATAAAAAAAAAAAAAAAAAAGAGAGAGAGAGAGAGAGAGAGAGAGAGAGAGAGAGAGAGAGATCTTCTTTGCTTTTCTCTTCCAATTCCATAATAAACATTTGAAAAGGAAAAATTCGAAAATTTTGTCTAAGGAAAGTCTCTCTCTCTCTCTCTCTCTCTCTCTCTCTCTCTCTCTCTCTCTCTCTCTCTCTCTCTCTCTCTCTCTCTCTCTCTCTCTCTCTCTCTCTCTCTCTCTCTCTCTCTTTATATATATATATATATATATATATATATATATATATATATATATATATATATATATATATATATATATATATATATATATATATATATATATATATATATATATATATATATATATATATATATATATATATATATATATATATCTCCCAATCTCTTTATCAATCTTTTCACCTTTCCTACTACTCTCTAACTTCAAATCTACTCCATCCCATTTCCCTCTCAGTTACTCCTCTCGTGACTCCTCCTCACTCCAGCCTAGCTCTCACCCAGAATGTGTATGACATGTACCGATCATTGGAGATGCTTGTGGGTGGCGCTGGCTGAGCCAACCGTCACTCCCTCCCACTGTAGCACCCTTAGTACCTTTAACCAAGAGCCAAGCATCTGAAAGAGAATGCGTGGTGAGGAAGGGAGGAAGAGAGAGGGGGAAGAAGGAGGAGTGATGAGTTAGAGCGAGTGAAGGAAAGGGGAAAAGG
>NC_087170.1:13643994-13651494 GCF_035594125.1 Scylla paramamosain | reverse complement strand
TATAAATAAATGATTAGAGGAAAGAGGACAGTTGGTGCGCCACACGGCAGCACCGTGACGCCTGCATTATTAGGGACAGTCACGCGGCTCTCTTGTGACACACTTATTTTATATTACACTGCACAGCCGTAGGACACACACACACACACACACACACACACACACACACACACACACACACACAGAGAGAGAGAGAGAGAGAGAGAGAGAGAGAGAGAGAGAGAGAGAGAGAGAGAGAGAGAGAGAGAGAGAGAGAGAGAGAGAGAGAGAGAGAGAGCACTTTGGAATATAAATAGTAAGGACATAAGAATAAAGGAAAATAAGAGAAGCTGCAAGAAGCCGTCAGGCCTACACGTGGCAGTCCCTGAATGGAACATGCCTACCTACTTCCACCTGTCATCACCGTCCACAAACTTGTCTAATCTTCTTTTAAAGTTTCCTAATGACTCAGCACTAACAACCTCATTACTAAATTCACTCCAGTCATCTACCACTCTATTTGAAAACATATTTTATCATACATTATTTTTTATTTTAATGAAGTTTTTCAAGTTTAAATCCAGTATTTTTGTTCTGTGCTAATTACTGGTCCTGGGAATATTGTCTTGTTATATCCCTTTTACAGCTTGAAGACCTCTATCAGGAGCCCTCTTAATCTACGCCTTTCCAAGGAATCTAAACTTAAAAGCTTTAGTCTTCTTTGGAAGGAATATCCCTCATCCCATGTATTCCTTTATTCATTCTCCTTTGTACTGATTGTAATAGACCTATACTAGTAGTAGTAGTAGTAGTAGTAGTAGTAGTAGTAATTGTAGCAGTAGTAACAGCAGTGCTAGTAGTAGTAGTAGTAGTAGTAGTAGTAGTAGTAGTAGTAGTCTCTGTGTGTCTCTGTGTGACGCACTAATATAATACATACATTTGTAATGCTTTAATATTAATTGAAATGATTTTTTACGTGACACAATTTCTTTCTAAAACATCTTTTCCTGCTGTGCACTCTTGTACACGCTGGCCACGCCATGTGCCCCTCCATGCGCCCCTGTGTTTGCAAGGACCGTCTGAAGAAAAATCCTGCACCCTGGGGTACACCATGCACCAAGCTGTCACTGGTGTATGGGACAGCCACAGCCCGGTCTCCACCTCCCCTCTCGCTCTCTCCTTCCCTTCTTTTTCTCATCTCCCTCACTCACTCGCCCCTGACTCCCCACCACTACTCAGTCCTCTTCCCATCCCTCTCACTGTCTCCATGGCGACACTTCTTCAAATTTAACGCAGTTGGTGTGAAGACTGAGAAGAGAATTGCAATTCATGAACTTTTGTGAACAATTTATGTAACAGAGGATGAAGAAAACAATGAAATGTACCCAAGACTTTATTGATTGCTGAAAAAAAATCTAAATAATAAAAATATCCTCCTCCTCCTCCTCCTCCTCCTCCTCATCCTCCTCCTCCTCCTCCTCCTCCTCCTCCTCCTCCTCCTCCTCCTCCTCCTCCACCTCCTCCTCCTCCTCCTCCTCCTCCTCCTCCTCCTCCTCCTCCTCCTCTTCATCTTCCTCTTCCTACTCCTCCTCCTCCTCCTCCTTTTCCTCCTCCTATCTTTAGGTGAGAAAATCAAACAAATATGCTCTTCCAAATTTAATTCCGAGAAGTCAGACACAAACACACACACACACACACACACACACACAGAGAGAGAGAGAGAGAGAGAGAGAGAGAGAGAGAGAGAGAGAGAGAATCCAACTAATACCAAAATGGCTTCAAAAATAAGAAGAAAATAAAACTAAGAGTCTGAGCAAATACTGTCACACACACACTTTGGAAACCTTACGCACGCCTCACCGAAAACCGGGCTGGATATTTGCTTCTGCGTGCACTTCAAAAGAAAAGGAGAAAGAAAAACCTACTTAGGTGCTCTGACTTACCTTTTGCTGCTTCGAAACGACAACTTGAGGAGAGGAAAGTTCAGATATTTACTTGAAAGACTATTCTCTCCCTCTCTCTCTCTCTCTCTCTCTCTCTCTCTCTCTCTCTCTCTCTCTCTCTCTCTCTTTCAAAGCGTATATTTGTACCTAAACCGGAGTCATGATAGCCATATGGAAATCGTTGTGGGGCGTTGGGAGCAGCCGCCACCATCAAAACCACCATCACCACCACCACCACCATAGCAATGCGCCACATCTGAAGAAGAGGATAGAGAGGGTGAGGGAGGGGGAAGGGAGAGAAGAGAAGTAAAATATGAGAGAAGGAGAGAGGAGGAAAGGGAAGGGTGGAGGGAAGATGAGGAGGAAAAGAGATGGAGTGAGAATTAGTAAAGGAGGCGAAAGAAAGAGTGAGTGTGGTGATGCAGGAGAGAAGGAGAGGAAAGCCAGTAAAATACAAAAGGAGTTATAAGAGTCTGTCTGAGCTACGTACTCCTGGGGATGTTGAGAGGCAAGAGTTGTGCTGCGGCTGTCAGTCAGTGGCGGCAGGACACCTGACTGCTGGTGGCTTGCTGTATGAGGCGCCTTGTGTGTGTGTGTGTGTGTGTGTGTGTGTGTGTGTGTGTTTATATACAGTGTAATGGTGTCTTTAGGCTGTCACCGTTGCGTCATCGATAGCCAGATAGATACAAGAATAGCTAAACACTAAACACTGACACGTGAATCTCTTAAGCAAGACTTGCTTTATATTGCTCTGCACGCTCATATCATATTATTATTGTTATTACTATTATTATTATTATTATTATTATTATTATTATTATTATTATTATTACAAAAGATAGATAGATAGCTATGTAGATACCAAGAGAGAGAGAGAGAGAGAGAGAGAGAGAGAGAGAGAGAGAGAGAGAGAGAGAGAGAGAGATTTACCCTTTTCTGATTGTGAATTTGTCCCTCTACCAGAATGGACTGGAAAGTAAGAGAAAAGAAAAATAAATGGCGGCAGCAAACATCGTCGCACACACGAGGAAGTCTTCCTCACACGTCATCGAAACACTGGCACGACATTTGTTTCCTCGTGTCCCTTTACTGACGGAAAGGACAAATTTATCCTCCACAGAATATATGGTTTATCTAGGCGACTTTCAAGTATCGGAGTTGTTTTCCGGCTAGGTCTCAGCCCTCCAATGGCAAGAAGTAGGAGAAGGAAGAGAAGAATGGAGGTGAATGTTAAAGTGATAAATTATATACGAAGGAAAGAAAGAAGGAGAATGAAGGACAAGGAAACGAAATAAAGAGAGCAGAAAGAGAAAAGCTGTTCTGCATGTTTCCCCCTCCCCTTCCCTCCAACACACACACACACACACACACACACACACACACACACACACACACACACACACACACACCTTCTAGACCTTGGTTTAAGTCAGCCTGTTCTATTGCTGTACTCGTACATGATAGGGAGGTGGCCCAGTAAAAGTACTTCAGCCTTTCATTACCTGAATTTAATGCGCTTTATATTTTTGCCCGGTATCATGCCAAATCTGTTCTCTTAGCAGCCAAAAACTCAATAACTAACTCCATTAATAGAAAGTGTCAAAATCTTTCAAGATCTAATTGCCCTCGTGACTTCTGGCACCTACCGAAAAACATCGCCAATAACTTTGACTGATTCTTCATCTTTCCTTCGTTTATTTTAACCTGATGGCACCACTGTCATCTCGCCTATTTCTAAAGCTGAACTCTTCGCTCAAATTTTTGCTAAAAACGCTACCTTGGATGATTCAGGAATTGTTCCTCCCTCTCCTCCACCTTCTGACTACTTCATGCTACCTATTAATACCCTTTGCAATGATGTTTTCCATGTCCTCACTGGCCTAAACCCTCGGAAGCCTTATGGACCCTTCAGGAAGTAAATACCTAGTTCACGCAGGGAAGCCACAGAACGCCTGACTTCTGATCTCTCTAAAATCACTGATTGGAGCTTAGTATTGTTCAATGTTCCACTCATACCGTTCTTTTAAACAGGATGGAATTAAAAACTTTTCGTCTTATCAACACCTTTCTTCTAACTGACTGTCTTCAGCCTCTTTCTCATCGCCGCAATGTTGCACCCTTTGCTATCTTCTACCGCCATTTTCATGCCAACTGCTCTTCTGATCTTGCTAATTGCATGCCTCTCCTCCTCCCGCGGCCTCGCTGCACAAAACTTTCTTCTTTCTCTCATTCATATTTTGTCCAACTCTCTAATGCAAGAGTTAACTAGTATTCTCAATCATTCATCCCTTTCTCTGGCAAACTCTGGATTCCCTGCCATCTTCTATATTTCCACCTTTCTATGACTTGAACTATTGCAAGAGGAAGGTTTCAAGACACTTATCCTGTACTTTTGACCAACGCTTTCGACTCTGTTCGGGGACCGGCACCTCAGTGGGCCTTTTTTTTTTTTTTGCTGCAATTTTTGTTCCCTTTGGCCAGTGCCCTCTTCCTGAAACACACACACACACACACACACACACACACACACACACACACACACACACACACACACACACACACACACACACACACACCATTAATTACTGATCACACCTCACCTCACCTGTTTCTTTTCCCATGTTTTCCCCACTCTCCTTCTTCATTAATCCTCCTTCCATTCTTTCCTTCTCATTCATTCCATTGTTACCTTGCCAATTCCTCCTGCTTCCCTCCTTCTCACACTTCCCCTCACTCCTCTTTCACTTCCTTCCAGGCACAGGATGATGAAAAGCTAAAAATTTTCTTCTTTATTGAATGATTGAAAGAATCAACAAAAGTAATAACCTCCTCCTCCTCCTCTTCCACCTTCTCTTCCTCCTCCTCCTCCTTGATACAAATAAATATTTTACCATTGATCATTCTAACCTAACAAGAAATAATGGATTCAAGATTGTACCCAAACGTTTTAAATCCCACGAGGCCAAACATTTTTCTTTAATCGTACATTAAATGTATGGAATAAACTTCTTGCAGAAATCGTAAACAGCAATTCTATTGAATCATTAAAAAATAACAACAAGCTCTTTTCTTGTCCGAATAATTACTAAATTCACTAATAAACTCTCATTTTACAGACACAAATTTTATTATGAATTGTATTAAATTTCAGACAGGCATACAGAGTTCACCGTAGGGTGAATAATAGAACTTCCTTTCATCCTTTCCTATGAAAACTTCCAAGTCAGTTTTTCCATACTGCATGGTACTTTTTCCCAACTATTTCCATGCCAGCGCAAGCTGGAGGGAGTGGTGGGTGGGGAGGAGCTTTCTTCTATGCTGTCCTGTCTCCCTTCCCTGTAGCTAGTTAGAAGTAGTTACTAAACAGCCTTGCAAGGACCAAAAGGTCTGTTGCTGTTTGGCTTTCCATTGTATTCCTTTGTATTCCACTGTATTCCTCCTCCTCCTCCTCTTCCTCCTCCTTCTCTTCTTCCTCCTCCTTCTCCTCTTCCTTCTCTTTCTCCTCTTCCTCCTCCTCTTCCTTCTGCTCCTCCTCCTCTTCCTTCTCCTCATCCTCCTGCTCCTCCTGGTAAAGAAAATAATGCAAATTTACATTTGTCAGTTTGATTTCAATAAGAGAGAGAGAGAGAGAGAGAGAGAGAGAGAGAGAGAGAGAGAGAGAGAGAGAGAGAGAGAGAGAGAGAGAGAGAGAGAGAATCTTCTAATTAAGCTGAACATACAAACATAATAGAAAGAAGGGAAGCGATGTATGTATAAGGGTCTTAGTGGTGGCGGCGGTGGGTGGTGGTGGTGGTAGTGGTGATGGAGCCAGTGTTCGTCGTTGGTGGAATGGTGGAGATGTGGTCGTACCTTGATCGAGTCATGCTTTGTCCGACCGCCGTTTACCCGCGCTTGGTGACCAAGCAGCCGATACCGGCGGCCAGGACAACCCCTTTGGGAGGACGACAGGGTAGTGGGCAGAGCCAGCACTACTCACACCTACCGTCTTCAACGGCACAGGTGATGCGAAACCTACCTGCCGAGGTCGGCCCCGACAGGATTCTGGTTCTGAGGACGCCACCCTCAGCCAGGCGGTTGGCTACCTGAGCTACTAGGCCCGCCGCAGCACGAAACATCAGTTCGCAGACTACGAGCTCTGCTAGGACGCCCTGGGTCTTCGAGACGGACACAGAGGCTCTATGCCCGCCCCTCGGACCCGGGGTATTTGAGGGCAGGAAAAGCGCTACCCCTCCACCAGCGGGCCGTCATCCCGGAAACGCCAGAGTGACTACCGCTGTCGAGGGTAAGTGGGTTTGACCTTCCGACTCGGCAAATCACCCTGACGGCCCACCACCCCAACGAGATAGAGAACTCGAAGGAGCAGAAGGACTCCGGATCAGTGAAGCTGTTCTGGGCTCCGAAGCCTGGCGGAACCCCATTACTCTATGAACGTTCATTGAGAAGGGAGGATGGAATATTTTGTCCAACTCCCCGCCCCACATTCATCTCGCGGGGAAGCACTTTAGCCGCAGGCCCAATCCTTCAGGCTTGTTCCTACGTTTCTAGCGGGCGCCACTAGGAGGCAGACTTCCCCAGTAACTAAGTGTCAAGGAGGTTTTTCACGTCACTCGGGGAGTCACGGCATGACACCATCCCGGGACCTCCAGGAGTCATAGTTACATACTCGTATATATATATATATATATATATATATATATATATATATATATATATATATATATATATATATATATATATATATATATATATATATATATATATATATATATAGAGAGAGAGAGAGAGAGAGAGAGAGAGAGAGAGAGAGAGAGAGAGAGAGAGAGAGAGAGAGAGAGAGAGAGAGAGAGAGAGAGAGAGAGAGAGAGAGAGGATAAAAAAAAATCTTATTTAGAAAATGTGAAGACTTAATGACGAGTGTCATTCGAATTAATTTAGTGGCAATATTGATTCATGAACAGAGAGTTGGTTATTCTGATATCTATTTATTTATTAGTTTTAAACAATAACTTGAAGTTTTCCTCTTTTATATAATGATTCATTTTTTCTGCAATAATATCAAATATTAGAAAAGAACTTGTGTGAGACATGGCGCTGCTGCTTCTAAAGGAGACGCCTTTGTCCTCGACCATCCTCAGTGTTGAAGTCTGAGGCGTGGAACCAACACACCTGACCGAGCAGTCACCTGTGTCTGCGCCACGTCTGGGAGTCAAGGCGGCGTTGTTCCAGCACAAAGGCTCATCCTTGAGAACCAACAGACCCGCAACTCACCCAAGTTCACCCATTCATCTTTGTATATTTTTGTTATGCAAGGATTGTACAAGTTTTCTGCCTTTGTTTAGACCTCAAGCCTGTGAGAAAAGGTGGAAGTAAGAGTAAAAGTTTTGTTGATTTTTGAACTTTTTCGGTAATTTTTCCAACAAAGGAAAAGGAAAACAATAGAAAAATAGTAAAGATTCTATTGATTGGATGAGATAAGCGTCAATAATAGTAACTACCTCTTCCTCCTCTTCCTCCTCCTCTTCCTCCTCCTATTCCTCCTCCTGTCTTTAGGTGAAAAAATAAAACATATTATTTTGCC
>NC_087170.1:13621494-13638994 GCF_035594125.1 Scylla paramamosain | reverse complement strand
ATATATATATATATATATATATATATATATATATATATATATATATATATATATATATATATATATATATATATATATATATATATATATATATATATATATATCTACTCGGATTAGGAGCCGTTTATAACAACTCTCTGTCGCCTGTCGCTTTATCACGACGTTATCCAGTCTAACACCTTCCCAACTATCCCATGCACCGTTACCTTTATCAGGGGCCTCTGATGGGGTACCTTGCCAAACGCTTTACTAAAGTCCAGATATTGGACGTTATAACTATCACCATCATCTGTTGCCTCGTAAACATTACTGTAAAAACTTAACAAGTTCGTTAGACAAGACTTCCCCTTCGTGAAGGCATGCTTTGACTGATTCAACAAGTTATGTTTGTCTAGATGTTCCCTAATGTCCTTCGCTGTTACTGACTCTATCATTTTAGCACACGTGGTGATGGAGGAGAGAAGGAGAGGGAAGGGCGTAAGAGTCTGCCTGAGCTGCCTACCTTGTGGGAATGTTGGGAAGCAAGAAGTGGCGTGGCGGTAAGACACTCGACTGCTGGTGGCTTGCTGTGTCAGGCGCCTCTGGTGAGTGCTGTGTATGTGTCTGTGTTTATATAGAGCGTTGCGACATTTCTCATGCATAGATATAAGTGAAAAGACACGTGAATCTATCGGTAACCAGATAGATAGATGAATAAATAAATACTTAAACATGTTAATAAAAACAATGAATGATTAGGCAGAGAAATCGATTAAATCTAAATATGAATAATTAATTGTGGAAAGAGGAAGGCTGGTGTGCCACACGCCTGCGCTGTTAACAACACTGTCACGTGACACTCTTGAGCAAGACTTACATTATTTTGCTCTGCACGTCATATCAGAGAGAGAGAGAGAGAGAGAGAGAGAGAGAGAGAGAGAGAGAGAGAGAAATTTTGCTTCCGTCACCTTTATTAGATTGGATACCGCTTCACCACCTCTATGAAGTGCCCTCTTAAGCTGTGTCTTTCCAAGGAATGCAAATTTATAATCTTTAGTCTTCTCTGGAAGGATTACCCCTCATCCTATGTATTCATTCACTCTTTTTTTTTTTTTTGCATTTATTCTTAGAGACCCACAGTAGAAGTAGTAGCAATTTTAGTACTACTAGTAGTAGTAGCAGCAGTAGCAGCAACAGTACTACTATTACTACTACTAGTAGTAGTAGTAGTAGTAGTAGTAGTAGTAGTCTGTCCTTTTCTTACTTCATGCACCCTTTTGACAGATTCAGGTACAGTAGGGCTTATGACTGCCACCACCACCACCATCACCGCCAGGGCCTTACATCTGAAGGGGAAAAGGGAGAGGGTGAGGGAGAAAGAGAGAGAGAGAGGGAGGGATGAAAAATGATGACAGAAGAAGCGAACGAGACTGGGAGGGTGATGGAAGGAAGGAAGGAACGGGATGGGAAGGTTGAGAAATAAATGACTGACTAATTGAATTTTGGCGCCGCAGAAACAAGGGTGTACAGTGACGCACGTTGACTGATCAACATTTCATTTAAACTTAAAGAGAATCAGTAAGAAAAAAAAAAAAAAAAAAAAATCACAGGAAAAATATAGCTTAGAAAGAAAAAAACAAAAAAACATGAGACATACAGGGTGTAACACGAGTTTGTGCAGATATTATCAGAGGTGAAAGAACAGGTTATTTTTAAGTCGAAAACGTTCTATGCACAATTGCGTTTTGAGGCGTTGTTTGGCCGTGGTGTGAAATTCAGGTGTGGCCTGGCAACAACAACAATGGCCGGCCTGGGCGGGCAACAGTGGCAGAAAAAAAAAAAATTTCCTCACACTCATCATTACTTTAAGTTGTGAGATGCAATCTGAATGTATTCATTGTCACTGTCTCGGAGGGAAACCGTGTGATCTGACTTACAATCAGCTGATCCTCGCTGCTTCCCCCTCCCTGCCCGGGCAGAGCATGGTGTCGCTCAGCTTATTAAGGAAATAAAAGTGTGAAATATACAAGAAGTGAAAGGAGGAGAGAGAGAGAGAGAGAGAGAGAGAGAGAGAGAGAGAGAGAGAGAGAGAGAGAGAGAGAGAGAGAGAGAGAGAGAGAGAGAGAGGAAGTGGTGATGGAAGAAGGGAAGAAAAAGAGATTGATTTAAATATAATTGATCAATTGACTATTTGAATTTCAGCGCCACAGCAACGTGGTCATAGGGCGCCACACGCTAATTCTTTAAAATCTGAGTAAATATTTAGGAAAGAAAATTAGTAAAGCTGCAGGAAGCCATCAGGCCTTCACATGACAGTCCCTGTACAACACAATATATACAACACAACACTAAAGTCAGAGATACAAGGATCGGAAACCTACAGTATGTGGAGTTTATATTTGAAGTATCACAGCTTTTCGTCTCATCAACTCCTCACCTCTAACTGACTGTCTTCAGCCTCTCTATCATCGCCGCAGTGTTGCAATTCTTGCTATCTTCTACCGCCATTTTCATGAGAACTGCTTTCTGATCTTGCCATCTCCATGCCTCTCCTCTTCGCGCGGCCTCGCTACATAAGACTTTCTTCTTTCCTGCTTGTTGCACCTGCACACTGTCGCCAGTAGTCACTGATCACACGCCACCTCTCACTGTTTACTTTATTTCTCTGTCTTTCCATTAACATCTTCACTGTGCTCTCCTCTTCCTTACGCTCCATTTTTTTTTTCTCTCCTTCCCCTTCCCTAACACCTCTACCTTGTTCCCTATCACTCTCACTTCTACCATTCCCTGCATACTTTTTTTTCTAACGACAGTTCGTGCAACATAGAATAGAGAAAAATTAAACAGCAATAATACGGGCAACCTCCCATTCCTCTTCCTCCTCCTCCTCCTCCTCGTTTCTTTGATAAGAAAAATAAAGCAAATATGGTGTTGCTAATTTTTTTCGGGTTAATCAGAGAGAGAGAGAGAGAGAGAGAGAGAGAGAGAGAGAGAGAGAGAGAGAGAGAGAGAGAGAGATCACCTTGGAATAGGAGTAGTGAGAACATAAGAACAAAAGAAAATAAGAGAAGCTGCAAAAAGCCGTCAGGCCTACACGTGGCAGTCCCTGAATGGAACATGCCTACCTACTTCCACCTGTCATCACCGTCCACAAACTTGTCTAATCTTCTTTAAAGTTCCCTAATGACTCAGCACTAACAACCTCATTAGTAAGTTCACCCATTCATCTACTACTCCATTTGAAAACATATTTTATCATATATCTTTTTTATTTTCATGAACCTTTTTTTAAAGCTTAAATCCAGTATTTTTTGTTGTATGCTAATTACTGGTCCTGGGAATTTTGTCTTCGTTCCGCTTGTTATATCCCTTATATCGCTTCAAGGCCTCTATCAGGTGCCCTCTTACCTCCGCTTTTTGCAAGGAATCTAAATTTAAAAGCTTTAGTCTTCTTTGGAAGGAATATCCCTCATCCCTTGTGTCCCTTTTATTCATTTTCCTTTGTACTGATTGTAATAGATCTATACTAGTAGTAGTAGTAGTAGTAGTAGTAGTAGTAGTAGTAGTAGTAGTAGTAGTAGTAGTAGTAGTAGTAATAGTAGTAGTATTCTCTGTGTGTCTCTGTGTGACGCATTAATATAATACATACATTTGTAATGATTTAATATTAATTGAAATGATTTTTTTACGTGACAATTTCTTTCTAAAACATCTTTTCCTGCTGTGCACTCTTGTACACGCTGGCCACGCCATGTGCCCCTCCATGCGCCCCTGTGTTTGCAAGGACCGTCTGAAGAAAAATCCTGCACCCTGGGGTACACCATGCACCAAGCTGTCACTGGTGTATGGGACAGCCACATCCCGGTCTCCACCTCCCCTCTCTCTCTCTCTCCTTCCCTTCTTTTTCTCATGTCCCTCACTCACTCGCCTCTGACTCCCCACCACTACTCAGTCCCCTTCCCATGCCTCTCACTGTCTCCATGGCGACACTTCTTCAAATTTCTTCTTCAAATATTAACGCAGTCGTTGTGAAGATTGAGAAGAAAATTGGAATTCATGAACTTTTGCGAACAATTTATTGAAAAAAAAGGATGAAAAAACAATGAAATGCACCCAAGTTTTTATTGACTGCTAGAAAAAAAAAAAAAACTAAAACAATATTAAAAATCACCACCACTTCCTCCTCCTCCTCCTCCTCCTCCTCCTGCCTTTAGGTGAAAAAATAAAAGAAATATCCTCTTGCAAGTTTAATTCCGAAATGTCAGATATACAGAGAGAGAGAGAGAGAGAGAGAGAGAGAGAGAGAGAGAGAGAGAGAGAGAGAGAGAGAGAGAGAGAGAGAGAATTCCCTAGCTAAATCAGAGTTACAAAGCTAAAGCCAATACTTCTAATCTTTAGGAGAGTGGTTAAGGGAAAGAAGGGAAGGAGGGAAGGGAGGGAAAAGGGTAGGTGTCGTTCGTGGTGGTGGTGGTGGTGGTGGTGGTGGTGGTGGTGGCACAGAGTAGTCGTCACTGGTGGAGTCGTTGTCGTGTTATTTGCCGTATCCTGTAAAAGAAAGATGGAGATAATGATGATTGTAACTAGAAAAAAGAAGAATAACGGCTATATGAACAACAACTAGAACGACAGCAGCTATGATGCTGATAATGGCACTACTACTACTACTATTAATTATAATAATGATGATAATAATAATAATGTTGATGATGATAATGATAATAATAATAATAACAATAATAATAATAATAATTATAATAATAAAAAATAAATAGACAGGTAGATGGATGGTTGGAGAGAGAGAGAGAGAGAGAGAGAGAGAGAGAGAGAGAGAGAGAGAGAGAGAGAGAGAGAGAGAGAGAGAGAGAGAGAGAGAGAGAGAGAGAGAGAGAGAGAGATACTTACATCAACTTCCTAGCAATGAGGCACCGCCACTAAAACCAAAACCATCTGAAGGATAAAAGAAAGAAAATAAAAAAAAGAAAAAAATAGAACACTTGGAGCAAACATTGTAACACACACACACACACACACACACACACACACAGGGAAATTTTATTCAGAAACACTGACTCGATAGATTTTCCTTTTTCTCCTTGAAGAAGAAAGCAAGGAGTAAACAAATGGTACTTTGGGGAACAATTAAAATGTAAAAAGAAAAAATGTACACAAATGTTGAAGGAGAATAAAAATATAATGATAGGAAATACTCGTAGAAATATAAAGAAAAAGAATTGTTAAATATGAAAAAACAGATATTTTGATAAACAGTATTAATGAAAAGAAACTAAAACAGGTAAATATAAAGAAATGTAGAGAAAAGTAATAACAAGGAACAGAAATATAAGATGATAGATAGTAAGGCCAATAAATTAGAAAATAACGAAAATAACAAAAAAACTATGTATAATAGACTATATATATACTCGTATATATATATATATATATATATATATATATATATATATATATATATATATATATATATATATATATATATATATATATATATATATATATATATATATATATATATATATATATATATTTACGCACCTTCGAGAACGAGAACGCCACCACCACCACCTGAAAATTAAAATAAAAGTTAAAATAAAACACTGGGCAAACATTGTCATACAAACACATTGTAAATCTGACGCACGGCTCAAGGAAACACTGGAAAGTCATTATTTTTTTTTTTTTGCGAACCTTTCAAAAGAAAAAAAAGAAAAAAGAAAAAAAGAAAAAAGCCACTTAATGGATAAGACTTACCTCCATCTGCAGTCGCACCATCTGCATAGAGAAAAGATTTATTGTTCAGTTTATAACTATCTCTCTCTCTCTCTCTCTCTCTCTCTCTCTCTCTCTCTCTCTCTCTCTCTCTTGAGCCAGGACATGTACGAGTATGTACCGGTATCTTGAAGTGATTGTGGGGGGTCGGTGACTGTTGCCGCCATCACCACCACCATCACCACCACCGCAACCAGCAGGACAGTGCGCCACATCTAAAGAGAAGGACGGAGAGAGTGAGGGAGGGAGAAACAGAGAGGATGGAAAAAGGACATGAGTGAGGGAGAGAGAGCAATGATATGGTAGAGGGAGGAAGAGGAGGAAATAGAGATGGAGCCAGAATTAGACAAGAGGCGAAATGGAGAGAGTGAACATGAGAACCTAATAACAAAAAATAAGGGAAGCTGCAAGAATCCACACAGGGAAGTTACAAGAAGCCTACACGTGACAATCCCTATGTGAAATATACCTACCTGTTTTCACCTATCATCCCTATCCATAAATGTGTCTAATCTTCTCTTAAAACTCCCTAATGACTCAGCACTAACAACTTGATTACTGAGTCCTTTTAATTCATTCACCACTCTATCTGAAAACCATTTCCTTCCTATCTCTTTTTAAACCTAAATTTTTCAATCTTGAACTCGTTATTTCTTGTTCTATTCTGATTAATGATCCTAAGAATTTTGCTTACGTCCTCCATGTTATGGCCCTTTTACCACTTGAAGACTTGTATTTGTTCCCCTCTTAACCTAGGTGTCTCTAAAGAACTTGAATTTAACAGCTTCAGTCTCGCTTCGTAAGGAATACTCCTGATCCTCTGCATCTTTTTAGTTATTTTCCTTCGTGCTGATTCTAATAGGCCTATATCCTTCCTGTTATATGGGGACCAGAACTACATAGCGTAATCTAAATGAGGTCTCACAAACGGCAAATTTAATTTTAATATTACTTTTGCACTTCTACTTTTAACACTCCTAAAAATGAATCCTAATACCGTATTTGCCCTGTGTCTGGCCTCTGTGCATTGCTTTCTTAGACGGAGTTCAGAGCTAACCATAACTCCTAAACCTTTTTCGTACCTTGAAGTTACCAGAGGTGCGTTGTTTATTGTGTACCTACTGTGTGGGTTTCCTCTACGTACGATAAGTATTTTCCATTTATTGATAATAAATTGCATCTGCCATCTGTGTGTCCATTCGTTCGTCCTGTCTAAATCTATCCGTAATGCGATGGCATCCGATTTTGACCTAATTAATTTATCTATCTTTGGGCCATCCATATATTTACTAATATCACTACTAATTCCACTATCCAAGTCTGTCATATATATATATATATATATATATATATATATATATATATATATATATATATATATATATATATATATATATATATATATATATATATATATATATATATATATATATATATATATATATATATATATATATATATATGGCCTGAATTAATACTGATCCCTATGGCATCTCACTGACTACTTGACACTCGGATTACAACTTTCTGTCGCTTGTCGCTTTGTCATGAACTTATTCCATGCATGTTATCCCATGCGCCGTAACCTTTCTCAGGGGCCTCTGATGGGGCACCTTGTCAAACGCTTTACTAAAGTCCAGGTATAGGACGTCATAGCTATCACCATCATCTGTTGCCTCGTAAACATTACTGTAAAAACTTAACAAGTTCGTTAGACAAGACTTCCCCTTCGTGAAGCCATGCTTTGACTGATTCAACAAGTTATCTTTGTCTAAATGTTCCCTGATGTCCTTCGCTATTACTGACTCCATTGTTTTACCACAAGTGGTGATGGAGGAGAGGAGAGGGAAAGGCGTAAGAGTCTGCCTGAGCTGCGTACCTTGTGGGAATGTTGAGAAGCGAGAGGTGGCGTGGCGGCAAGACACTCGACTGCTGGTGGCTTGCTGTGTGAGGCGCCTCTGGTGAGTGCTGTGTATGTGTCTGTGTTTATATAGAGCGTTGCGACATTTCTCATGCATAGATAGAAGTGAAAAGACACGTGGATCTATCGGTAACCAGGTAGATAGATGAATACATAAATACTTAAACATGTTAATAAAAACATTGAATGATTAGGCAGAGAAATCGATGAAATCTAAATATGAATAATTAATTGTGGAAAGAGGAAGGCTGGTGTGCCACACGCCTGCGCTGTTGCCAACACTGTCACGTGACACTCTTGAGCAAGACTTACATTATTTTGCTCTGCACCTCCATACCAGAGAGAGAGAGAGAGAGAGAGAGAGAGAGAGAGAGAGAGAGAGAGAGAGCACCTATAGAACATAAGAAGGAACGACACAAGGAAATAAGTTAAGCTGCAAGAAGCCATCAGAATAAAACATTAACGTCTTATTTTAGACCTGACAGCTTAACTTCTGTTGTAGGTAAAATAATGGAGTCACTAATAGCGAAGAACATTAGGGAGCGTTTAGATAAACATAACTTAATAAACCAATCACAGCATGGCTTCACGAAGGGGATGTCTTGTCTGGCGAGCTTGTTAAGTTTCTACGAGGCGGGAGATAATGGCGATAGATATGACATCCTATATTTGAACTTAAGTGAAGCGCTTGACATGGTACCCCATCAAAGGCCCCTGAGAAAGGTTAGGGCGCACGGGATAGATGGAAAGAGGTTAGACTGGATAAGGTCGTGGCTAAGGGACAGGCGACAGAGAGTTGTAATAAACAGCTCTAAATCCGAGTGGGTTCAAGTAATTAGTGGGGTGCCACAGGGATCGCTATTTGGGCCATTGCTGTTTTTAATATATATACCAGTGACTTGGATAGTAGAATTAGTAGTGATGTTATTAAATTTACGAATAACATGATGACAGATAGATTAATTAGATCACAATCGGATGCCATCGCCTTGCAGGCAGATTTGGATAGGATGAAGGAATGGACAGACAGATGAGAAATGCAGTTTAATATCAACAAATGCAAAGTATTTAGCTTAGGTAGAGGAAACTAACACGGTAGGTACACAATAAAAAAGGAAGCTCTGGTAGGTTTAGGTTATGAAAAAGATTTAGGAGTTATAGTTAATTCTGAAATTTCTCTAAGAAATCAGTGCATAGGAGCCAGAAACAGGGCAAATACGGTATTAGGATTAATTTCTAGGAGTGTTAGAAGCAGAAGTCTTGAAATAACATTAAAATTATATTTATTGCTGGTCAGACTTCATTTAGACTACGCTGTGCAGTTCTTGTCTCCATATTACAGGAAGGCTATAGGTCTTTTGGAATCAGTACAAAGATGAATGACTAAAAGCATACAGGGGATGAAGAGTATTCCTTGCGAAGCGAGATTGAAGCTGTTACATTTACATTCTTTAGAGAGACGTAGGTTAAGAGGGGACCTAATAGAAGTCTTCAAGTGGTAAAAGGGCTATAACATGGTGGACGTAAGCAAAATTCTTAGGATCAGTAACCAGAATAGAACAAGAAAAAACAGGTTCAGGCTTGAAAAATTTACGTTTAAAAAAGAGATAGGAAGAAATTGGTCCTCAAATAGAGTGGTAGATGAATTGAACGGACTCAGTAATTGAGTTGTTAGTGGTGAGTCATTAGGGAGCTTTAAGAGAAGATTAGACAGATTTATGGATGGGGATGATAGGTGGAAATAGGTAGGTATGTTTCATGCAGGGACTGCCACGTGTAGGCCTGATGGCTTCTTGCAGCTTCCCTTATTTCTTATGTTCTTAGGTTATGAGGCTTATACGTGGCAGTCTTGTATGAAATATGCCTACCTATTTCCACCTATCTTCCCTATCCATCAATCTTTTCAATCTTGTTTTGACGTTGTTTAATGTCTCTGCACTAATAACCTGACTACTGAGTCCACTGAACTCATTTACCGCTCTATTCGAGAATCAATTTCTCATTATCTCTTTTTTAAATTAAACTTTTGAAATGCTGATCCCACCATTTTCTTCTTTTATCGTAATTACTTTTCCTGAAAATTTTGCTTCCGTCACCTTTATTAGATTGGATACCGCTTCACCACCTCTATGAAGTGCCCTCTTAAGCTGTGTCTTCCCAAGGAATGCAAATTTATAATCTTTAGTCTTCTCTGGAAGGATTACCCCTCATCCTATGTATTCATTCATTCTTTTTTTTTTTTTTTTGCATTTATTCTTAGAGACCCACAGTAGAAGTAGTAGCAATTTTAGTACTAGTAGTAGTAGCACCAGTTCGAGCAACATTTATAGTAGTAGTAGTAGTAGTAGTAGTAGTAATAGTAGTGTGGAAGTAGTCAATCCTTTTCTTACTTCATGCACTCTTTTGACAAATTCAGGTACAGTAGGGCTCATGACGATTATTACAAAATAATACTTGAATATTTCACGTTTTCTCAAGTTTTAAGACTGAAAATAAAAAATAAAAGTTTTAGGTTTCATGACAATTTTCTTTTTAAAATACGTCTTCCTGCTGTGCACTCTTGTACACGCTGGCCACGCCATGTGCCCCTCCATGTGCCCCTCTGTTTGCAAGGACCGTCTGAAAAATCCTGCAACCTGGGGTACACCATGCACCAAGCTGACTGTCACTGGTATATGGGACAGCCACACGTCCCTCCCTCTACTCTCCCACCCCTCTCCCCCAAGTCCTCCCTCCCCACCACTACCACCCCTTCCGCTCGGTCCTCCTTCCTTCCCTCTCACGGTGTCCATGGCGCCACTTCAAGTTTAATGCTGTTGTTATGATGCCCCCAAAAAATTGTAGTTTATCTTGTCTAAATGTCTTGAACAATTTATATTACAGAGGATGAAGGAAATAATGAAATGTACCCAAATCTGTATTGATTGATAGAAAAACAAAAGCAACAGTAAAAACCTGCTCCTCCTCCTCCTCCTCCTCCTCCTCCTCCTCCTCTTAATCTTCTTCCTCTTTTTAGGTGAGAAAGTAAAACAAGTCTGCAGTTACAAATTTAATTTCAAAAAGTTAAACCTGCAGAGAGAGAGAGAGAGAGAGAGAGAGAGAGAGAGAGAGAGAGAGAGAGAGAGAGAGAGAGAGAGAGAGAGAGAGAGAAGAGACAGACTTACCTCGCCCTCTTCTTCCGATTCCATAATTGACATCTGAAAAGGAAAAAAAATAAATTTTTTCCAATGAAAGCCTCTCTCTCTCTCTCTCTCTCTCTCTCTCTCTCTCTCTCTCTCTCTCTCTCTCTCTCTCTTGTATACTCTTCCTTTCCCTCTCCCACTCCCCATTTACTTCCGGTGACCGCCGTCTCACTCACTCCCCTCACACTCCACACTCCCTCCCTCTCCAGTCTTGCTCACATCCAGAACATAGTATATCACATGTACACTGACCTGTTGTGCCACGTGGAGATAATTGTACCACGTGAACGTTGGCTATGGCCGCCACCACCACAACCATTATCGCCAGGGCCTTACATCTAAGGAGAAAGGAGGGAGAGGGTGAGGGAGAAAGAGAGAGAGAAGAGGGATGAAAAATGATGACAGAAGAAGCGAACGAGAGTGGGAGAGTGGTGATGGAAGGAAGGAAGGAACGGGAAGGGAAGGTTGAGAAATAAATGACTGACTAATTGAATTTTGGCGCCGCAGAAACAAGGGTGCACAGTGACGCATGCTGACTGATTAACATGGCAGTTAAACTTAAAGAGAATAAGTAGAAAAAAAAAAAAAAAAAAAAAATATATATATATATATATATATATATATATATATATATATATATATATATATATATATATATATATATATATATATATATATATATATATATATATATATATATATATATATATATATATATATATATATATATATATATATATATATATACAGGAAAAATAGAGCTTAGAAAGAAAAAAAGAACGTGAGACATACAGGGTGTAACACGAGTTTGTGGAGATATTACCAGAGGTGAAAGAACAGGTTATTTTTAAGTCGAAAACGTTCTATGCACAATTGCGTTTTGAGTTGTTTGGCCGTGGTGTGAAGTTCAAGTGTGGCCTGGCGACAGCAACAACGGCTGGCCTGGGCGGGTAACAAAAAAAAAAAAAAAAAACATTTCCTCACACTCATCATTACTTTAAGTTGTGAAATGCAATCTGAATGTATTCATTGTCACTGTCTCGGAGGGAAACCGTGTGATCTGACTAACAATCAGCTGATTTAGTGCTCGCCTCGCTGCTTCCCCCTCCCTGCCCGGGCAGTGCATGAGCCGCGCAGCTTATTAAGGAAATAAAAGTGTGAAATATACAAGAAGGGAAAGTAGGAGAGAGAGAGAGAGAGAGAGAGAGAGAGAGAGAGAGAGAGAGAGAGAGAGAGAGAGAGAGAGAGAGAGAGAGAGAGGGAGAGAGAGAGAAAGAGAAGTGGAGGAAGTGGTGATGGAAGAAGGGAAGAAAAGAGATTGATTTAAATATAATTAACCAATTGACTATTTGAATTTCAGCGCCACAGCAACGTGGTCATGGGGCGCCACACGCTAATTCTTTAAAGTCTGAGTAAATATTTAAGAAAGAAAGTAAAGCTGCAGGAAGCCATCAGGCCTTCACATGACAGTCCCTGTACAACACAATATATACAACACAACACTAAAGTCAGAGATACAAGGATCGGAAACCTACAGTATGTGGAGTTTATATTTAAAGTATCACACCTTTCCGTGTTAACAACTCTCCTCTAACTGACTGCCTTCAGCCTCTCTCTCATCGCCGCAGTGTTGCAACTCTTGCTATCTTCTACCGCTATTTTCATGACAACTGCTCTTCTGATCTTGCTAACTGTGTGCCTCCTTCTCGTGCGCCATCGCTGCACAAGACTTCCTTCTTTCTCTCACCCCTATTCTGTCCATTTCTCTAATGCAAGAGTTAACCAGTATTCTCAGTCATTCATCCCTTTCTTTGGTAAACTCTAGAACTCCCTGCCTGCTTTTGTATCTCCATCTTCTTTCAAGATGGAGGTTTTAAGATTCTTATGCAGTAATTTTTCACTAGCTCTTTCAACTTAATGTGACTTTTTTTCTTTTTTTTTCTTTCTTTTTTTGGTTGCAGTTGTGTTGTTCTTGCCCGGTGCCCTTCTCTCATAAAAAAAAAAATTATATCAAGGTAGTAAAATATAAAATTAAGAGTTTCCATAGAATACTTGCTGTGTTGAAACCCGAAAGGTGTGGTGGGGCTGTCAGTCATTGGGGCGTGGCACCCGACTGCTGGTGGCTCGCTGTGTGAAGCACCACTGTTGTGTGTTGTGTGTTTGCTGTGTGTGAGTGAGTGTGTGTTTTTATATGCACTGTAGGTGTGACCAGCTTGCCGCCCTGCTATACTGCTCACGTCGAGAAGGACGGATACATGAATGCGTCACTGCAACAATACGTGGTGGAAATGAGTGAATTTGTAATCACACTGCTCGCCCACGCACACTTACCTTCACGCATTTCAAAGACACTGGAGACTATTGAAGATTAAAGGGAACTACACACACACACACACACACATACAGTCCTGACAGTGATAGGAGTGACAAGAGAGGGAGGCGGCGCCCTGACTGGTGTCCTCCCACAGGTACCATCTCACTGCTGTCCTGAGATGCTTGCTGGACCTGCCGCCCGTCCCCAGTAGTTATTGATCACACCTCACCTCTCACTGTTTCCTTTATTTCTCTCTTTTCCATTAATATTTCTCCTCTGCTCTCCTCTTTCCCTGCGTTCCATTGCCTCCTCTCCTTCCCCTTCCCTAACACCTCTACCTTGTTCCCCATCACTCTCCTCCCATTTTTTTGCACCACTTTTTTTAAGACAGTTCGTGCAACAAAGAATAGAGAAAAATTAAACAGCAGTAACAAAAGCAGCCTCGCATTCTTCCTCCTGCTCCTCCTCCTCCTTCTCCTCCTCTTTTCTTTGATAAGGAAAATAATTGAAATATGCTGTTGGAAATTTAATTCGAGTTAGTAAGAGAGAGAGAGAGAGAGAGAGAGAGAGAGAGAGAGAGAGAGAGAGAGAGAGAGAGAGAGAGAGAGAGAGAGAGAGACTTACATCGTCCTCCTCTTCCGATTCCATAATTCCATAAAACTTTTTTCCAAGAAAGTCTCTCTCTCTCTCTTTCTTTCTCTCTCTCTCTCTCTCTCTCTCTCTCTCTCTCTCTCTCTCTCTCTCTCTCTCTCTCTCTCTCTATCTATCTATCTATCTATCTATCTATCTTTTCACCTTTCCTTCTCCTCCCTAACTTCCCATCTACTCCATCTCACTTCCCTCTCACTCACTCCTCTCGTGACTCCCTCGCACTCCATCGTAGCTCTCACCCAGAATGTGTATGACATGTACCGATCACTGGAGATACTTGTGGGTGGTACTGGCTGAGCTCGCCGTCACCCCAACCCGCCATAGCCCTGCAGTATCTTTATTATAGTGTGAAGCATCTGAAAGGCAAGAAAATAAGAGAAAGGATTTAGGTGGTGATGGAAGGAGAGAAGGAATGCAAGGGAAGATTTGGAAATGACTGAATGATTGGTTAATTATATTTTGGCGCCGCAGTAACGAGGTTATACGGCGCTCACGCCAGATAGGAAATTGAGTAACAAACAAACGCAGGCCACAGAAACATGGCTATAGTGATTTCAGAGGTATAATTTTCGGAGTGTAAACTTGAAATATAATAAAAAAAAAATCTCGTAAGTAAAATACAGAAGCAGGAACTTCCTCAAAGATACGCACCCTGTTGTGTGTTGAGAGATGAGAGGTGTGCTGGGGCTGTCAGTCAGTGGCCGCAGGAAACTCGACTTCTCGTGGCTTGCTTTGTAAGGGGCCTCTGGTGTGTGTGTGTGTGTGTGTGTGTGTGTGTGTGTGTGTGTGTGTGTGTGTGTGTTTATATAGAGCATTATTGCGTCCTCAGCTTTAATGGTTGCGACCCTTTATAGCAACACACAAAATAGGTCAATAAATGTACGGATGCATCGATAACCTAATAGCTAAATGAATAGATACTTAAATATATTAATGAATAAATAAGAAAGACACAGAAACAAAGTAAATTTGAATATAAGTAAGTGATTGGAGGAAAGAGGACAGTTGGTGCGCCACACGGCAGCACCGCGACGCCTGCATTGTTAGGGACAGTCACGCGACTCTTGTGAAACACTTATTTTATATTACACTGCACGGCCGTATCTGAGAGAGAGAGAGAGAGAGAGAGAGAGAGAGAGAGAGAGAGAGAGAGAGAGAGAGAGAGAGAGAGAGAGAGAGAGAGAGAGAGAGAGAGAGAGAGCACCAGGGAATAGTGAAGAACTAGAAATATTGAAGAAATAGTGAGAACATAAGGACAAACAAAAATGAGAGAAGCTGCAAGAAGCCATCAGGCCTACACGTGGCAGTCCCTGAATGGAACATGCCTATCTATTTCCATCTGTCTTCACCATCCACAAACTTGTGAAATCTTCTTTTAAAGTTCCCTAATGACTCAGCACTGAGAACCTGATTACTGAATCCATTCCAGTCATCTACCACTCTATTTGAAAACATATTCCTTCCTTTCCATTTTTTGTAAATAATTTTTTTTCAAGTTTAAATCCATTATTTTTTTTGTTTTATCCTAATTACTGGTCCTGGGAATTTTGTCTTGTTACCCCTTGTTATATCACCTATACAGCTTCAAGATTTCTATCAGGTCCCCTCTCACCCTACGCCTTTCCAAGAAATCTAAATTTTAAAAGGCTTAGTTTTCTATGTGGAAGACTACCCCTCCTACCCTGTATCCCTTTATTCATTCTCCTTTGTAGTGATTGTAATAGACTTGTACTATTATCATTATTGGCAGTAGTAGTAGTAGTAGTAGTAGTAGTAGTAGTAGTAGTGTAGCGGTAGTAGTAGTAGTAGTAGTAGTAGTAGTAGTAGTAGTAGTAGTAGTAGTAGTAGTAGTAGTAGTAGTAGTAGTAGTAGTAGCAGCAGCAGCAGCAGCAGCAGCAGCAGAAGCAGCAGCAGCAGCAGCAGCAGCAGCAGGAGCAGTAGTAGAAGAAGTAGTAGTAGTAGTGTAGCAGTAGCAGTAGGCAGTTGTTCCCAACCCTCACTTACTGCACCCTTTCCAAAGTTTTGAAAAATTCTTGTAGCGCGGCACCAAGGACGATTAATTACAAACACACACACACACACACACACACACACACACACACACACACACACACACACACACACACACATGGTAGCGGAGTGGAGTGACGTCAGTTTACTTTTATCTCTGTTCTTATTTCCCTCTTCTTATCTGCCTCTTCTCCCCCCTTTTTTCCCCTCGTTGAAGTGGACGGTCGTGCGCTTCTGGGAAAAGCTGGTGATTGGGTGGAGAAGGGGACGTTTGTCAGGTGTGTTGCTCCCTGCTTCCCTTCATTCATTCTGCTTCATTCATTCTCTCCTGGATTTCTTATCATTATTATTATTATATTATCATCATCATCATCATCATCATCATCATTTTGCTATATACTCGTATAATCAACATCCTTCTCTTCTTCTCTCTCAAAGCTTCCCCACTTCTTGTCTTTAGGAGAGAAAATAAAATCTATATGCTTTTGCTTGTTTTATTGCAATGTCAAGTTTAAGAACATTTAGGAAACTGGATGGATCCCAACTTCAGCACGTCAAAAAACATTAAAGATAGGTAAAATATTAATGAAAAAAATAAACCTAAGAGAACACATCTCCTGAAGAGAGGGAGGAAGCCACTGACCTGCTGGCCTCATCTTGGGACCACCAAAGCTCTGAGACGCCAACAAATGAACGCAAAGTATTCTGTCGTGGAAGACTCCTATTGGTTGGTGGAAGCAATAAAGAATATGTTAGATGGTGGGAGCGCTAAGCCTCAATAAAGACAAAAACTAGTATAATCCTTACCTATGCTAAAAAAGAATAAAAAAAATGTATCATTATTTAGAAAATATGAAGGTCTAAAGTGTCATTGGAGTTAATTTAGTGGCAATATTGATTCATGAACAGAGGGTCGACTATTCTGAGATCTATTTAGTGATTAGTTTTAAACAATAACTCGAAGTTTTCCTCTTTATATAATGATTCAGTGTTTCTGCATTATTATCTAATATTACAAAAAAAAAAAAAGAAATAGCGTGAGACATGGCGCTGTTGGTTCTAAAGGAGACGCCTTTGTCCTCGACCATCCTCAGTGTTGAAGCATGAGGCGTGGAACCAACACACCTGACCGAGCAGTCACCTGTGTCTGCGCCACGTCTGGGAGCCAAGACGGCGTTGTTCCAGCACAAAGGCTCATCCTTGAGAACCAACAGACCCACAACTCACCCAAGTTTTCTAATTCTTCTTTGCATATTTTTGTTATGTATAGATTGTACAAGTTTTTTGCCTTTGTTTAGACCTCAAGCCTGTGAGAAAAGGTGGAAGTAAGAGTAAAAGTTTTGTTGATTTTTGAACATTTTTTTTTTCCAACAAAGGAAAAAGAAAAAAAAAACAGGAAAGATTCTATTGATTGGAAGAAATAAACATCAACAATAGTAACTACCTCCTCCTCCTCCTCCTACTCTGCCTTTTGCTATGCTGTCCTGTCTCTCTTCCCTGTAGCTAGTTAGAAGTAGTTACCAAAGAGCCTTGCAAGGACCAAAAGGTCTGTTGCTGTTTGGCTTTCCTTTGTATTCCTTTGTATTGTATTCCTCCTCCTCCTCCTCCTCCTCCTCCTCCTTCTGCTATGTTGTCCTGTCTCTCTTCCCTGTAGCT
>NC_087170.1:13606494-13613994 GCF_035594125.1 Scylla paramamosain | reverse complement strand
TCTCTCTCTCTCTCTCTCTCTCTCTCTCTCTCTCTCTCTCTCTGAGCCAGGACATGTACGAGTATGTACCGGTATCTTGAAGTGATTGTGGGGGATCGGTGACTGTTGCCGCCATCACCACCACCATCACCACCACCGCAACCAGCAGGACAGTGCGCCACATCTAAGGAGAAGGAGGGAGAGGGTGAAGGAGGGAGGAATAAAGAGGATGGAAGAAGGAGATGAGTGAGGGAGAGAGAGGAGGGAAGGACATGGTAGAGGGAAGAAGAGGAGACAGAGATGGAGCGAGAATTAGACAAGAGACGAAAGGGAGAGAGTGAAAATAAGAACCTAAGAACATAAGAAATAAGGGAAGCTGCAAGAAGCCATCAGGCCCACACGGGACAGTTCCTGTATGAAATATACCTACCTATTTTCACCTATCATCCTCATCCATAAATCAGTCTAATCTCTTAAAACTCCCTAATGACTCAACACTAACAACTTGATTGCTGGGCCCGTTCCATTCGTCCACCACTCTATTTGAAAACCATTTCCTTCCTATCTCTTTTTTAAACCTAAATTTTTCAATCCTGAACACGTTATATCTTGTTTGATTCTGATTACTGTTCCTAAGAATTTTGCTTACGTCCTCCATGTTATCGCCCTTTTACCACTTGAAGACTTCTATTAGGTCCCCTCTTAACCTACGTCTCTCTAAAGAACTTAAATTTAACATCTTCAATCTCGCTTCGGAAGGAATACTCCTCATCCCCTGTATCTTTTTAGTTATTTCCCTTTGTACTGATTCTTATAACTCCTTCCTGCAATATAGGAACTAGAACTGCACAGCGTAGTCTACATGAGGTCTGACGATCGCAAAACATAACTTTACTATTACTACGGAGCGTCTACTTTTAACACTCTTAAAAGAGAATCCTAATACCCTATTTGTCCTGTTTCTGGCCTCTGTGCATTACTTTCTTAGACGGAGTTCAGAGCTAACTATAACTCGTAAACCTTTTTCGTACCTTGAACCTACCAGAGCTTCGTTGTTTACTGTGTGCCTACTGTGTGGGTTTCCTGTACCTACGATAATTGCTTTGCATTTCTTGATATTGGTTTTGCCATCTGTCTGTCCATTCATTCATCCTATCTAAATCTGCCTTTAATGCGATGGCATCCGATTCTGACCTAATTAATCTATCTATCTTTGTACCATCCGAAAATATACTAATATCACTACTAATTCCCCTATCCAAGTCATTGATATATATTAAAAATAAATAAATAAATGAATAAATAAACTTTAGTAAATCGTTTAATAAGGTAGCACATCAATTGCCACTAAGAAATGTTAAACCTCACGGGGTAGATGGGAAAGTGTTAGACTGAATAAGGTCGTGATAAAGCGACAGGCGACAGAAAGTTGTAATCAGTGGCTCTAAATCCAAGAGGGGTCAAGTAATTAGTGGGGTGCTAAAGGGATCAGTATTAGCCCCATATATATATATATATATATATATATATATATATATATATATATATATATATATATATATATATATATATATATATATATATATATATATATATATATATATATATATATATATATATATATATATATATATATATATATATATATATATATATATGGGGCTAATACTGATCCCTCTGGCACCCCATTATTTACTTGATCCTACTCGGATTAGGAGCTGTTTATTACAACTCTCTGTCGCCTGTCGCTTTATCACGACGTTATCCAGTCTAACACCTTCCCAACTATCCCATGCACCGTTACCTTTATCAGGGGCCTCTGATGGGGTACCTTGTCAAACGCTTTACTGAAGTCCAGATATTGGACGTCATAACTATCACCATCATCTGTTGCCTCGTAAACATTACTGTAAAAACTTAACAAGTTCGTTAGACAAGATTTCCTCTTCGTTAAGC
Organism: Scylla paramamosain; assembly: GCF_035594125.1. Lineage (NCBI taxonomy): Eukaryota > Metazoa > Arthropoda > Malacostraca > Decapoda > Portunidae > Scylla > Scylla paramamosain. The sequence continues at coordinate 13,612,059 of NC_087170.1, read as the reverse complement.
CATGCTGTGACTGATTTATCAAGTTATGTTTGTCTAGATGTTCCCTAATGTTCTTCGCTGTTACTGACTCTATTAGTTTAGCACACGTGGTGATCGAGGAGAGAAGGAGAGGGAAGGGCGTAAGAGTCTGCCTGAGCTGCGTACCTTGTGGGAATGTTGAGAGGCGAGAGGTGTGCTGGGGCTGTCAGTCCGTGGCCGCAAGACACTCGACTGCTGGTGGCTTGCTGTGTGAGGCGCCTCTGGTGAGTGCTGTTATATTTGTCTGTGTTTATATAGAGCGTTGCGACATTTCTCATGCACAGATATAAGAGAAAAGACACGTGAATCTATCGGTAACCAGATAGATAGATGAATAAATAAATATTTAAACATGTTAATAAAAACAGTGAATGATTAGGCAGAAAAATCGATTAAATCTAAAAATGAATAATTAATTGTGGAAAGAGGAAGGCTGGTGTGCCACACGCCTGCGCTGTTGCCAACACTGTCACGTGACACTCTTGAGCAAGACTAACATTATTTTGCTCTGCACGTCATATCAGAGAGAGAGAGAGAGAGAGAGAGAGAGAGAGAGAGAGAGAGAGAGAGAGAGAGAGAGAGAGAGAGAGCACCTATAGAACATAAGAAGGAACGACACAAGGAAATAAGTTAAGCTGCAAGAAGCCATCAGGATAAAACATTAACGTCTTATTACAGACCTGACAGCTTAACTTCTGTTGTAGGTAAAATAATGGAGTCACTAATAGCGAAGAACATTAGGGAGCGTTTAGATAAACATCACTTGATAAACCAATCACAGCATGGCTTCACGAAGGGGACGTCTTGTCTGCTGAACTTGTTAAGTTTCTACACCAAGGTTTACGAGGTGGGAGATAATGGCGATAGTTATGACATCCTATATTTGAACTTCAGTGAAGAGTTTGACAAGGTACCCCATTAGCGGCTCCTGAGAAAGGTTAGGGCTCACGGGATAGATGGGAAGAGGTTAGACTGGATAAGGTCGTGGCTAAGCGACAGGCGACAGAGAGTTGTAATAAACGGCTCTAAATCCGAGTGGGGTCAAATAATTAGTGGGGTGTTACAGGGATCACTATTTGGGCCATTGTTGCTTTTAATATATATACCTGTGACTTGGATAGTAAAATTAGTAGTGATGTTATTAAATTTGCGGATAACATGATGACAGATAGATTAATTACATCAGAATCGGATACCATCGCCTTGCAGGCAGATTTGGATAGGATGAACGAATGGACAGACAGATGGCAAATACAGTTTAATATCAACAAATGCAAAGTATTTAGCTTAGGTAGAGGAAACTTACACGGTAGGTACACAATAAAAAAGGGAGCTCTGGTAGGTTTAGGTTATGAAAAAGATTTAGGAGTTATAGTTAATTCTAAAATTTATCTAAGAAATCAGTGCATAGGGTCCAGAAACAGGGCAAATAGGATATTAGGATTAATTTTTAAGAGTGTTAAAAGCAAATGTCATGAAATAACATTAAAATTATATTTGTCGCTTTTCAGACTTCATCTAGACTACGCTGTGCAGTTCTAGTCTCCATATTACAGGAAGGCTATAGATCTTCTGGAATCAGTACAAAGATGAATGACTAAAAGCATACAGGGGATGAAGAGTATTCCTTGCGAAGCGAGATTGAAGCTGTTACATTTACATTCTTTAGAGAGACGTAGGTTAAGAGGGGACCTAATAGAAGTCTTCAAGTGGTAAAAGGGCCATAACATGGTGGACGAAAGCAAAATTCTTAGGATCAGTAACCAGAATAGAACAAGAAATAACAGTTCAAGATAGAAAAAATTAGGTTAAAAAAAGAGATAGGAAGAAATTGGTCCTCAGATAGAGTGGTAGATGAACTGAACGGACTCAATAATTGAGTTGTTAGTGGTGAGTCATTAAAGAGCTTTAAGAGAAGATTAGACAGATTTATGGATGGGGATGATAGGTGGAAATAGATAGGTATGTTTCATGCAGGGACTGCCACGTGTAAGCCTGATGGCCTCTTGCAGCTTCCCTTATTTCTTATGTTCTTAGGTTATGAGGCTTATACGTGGCAGTCTTGTATGAAATATGCCTACCTATTTCCACCTATCTTCCCTATCCATCAATCTTTTCAATCTTGTTTTGACGTTGTTTAATGTCTCTGCACTAATAACCTGACTACTGAGTCCACTGAACTCATTTACCGCTCTATTCGAGAATCAATTTCTCATTATCTCTTTTTTTAATTAACTTTTGAAATGTTGATCCCACCATTTTCTTCTTTTATCATAATTACTTTTCCTGAAAATTTTGCTTCCGTCACCTTTATTAGATTGGATACCGCTTCACCACCTCTATGAAGTGCCCTCTTAAGCTGTGTCTTTCCAAGGAATGCAAATTTATAATCTTTAGTCTTCTCTGGAAGGATTACCCCTCTTCCTATGTATTCATTCATTCTTTTTTTTTTTTTGCATTTATTCTTAGAGACCCACAGTAGAAGTAGTAGCAATTTTAATACTACTACTAGTAGTAGCAGCAGTAGCAGCAACAGTACTCGTAGTAGTAGTAGTAGTAGTAGTAGTAGTAGTAGTAGCAGTAGAAGTCTGTCCTTTTCTTACTTCATGCACCTTTTGACAGATTCAGGTACAGTAGGGCTCATGAAGATTATTACAAAATAATACTTGAATATTTCATGTTTTCTCAAGTTTTAAGACTGAAAATAAAAAAAATAAGTTTTAGGTTTCATGACAATTTTCTTTCTAAAATATGTCTTCTTGCTGTGCACTCTTGTACACGCTGGGCATACCATGTGCCCCTGCATGTGCCCCTGTGTTTGCAAGGACCGTCTGAAAAAATCCTGCACCTTGGGGCACACCATGCACCAAGCTGACTGTCACTGGTGTATGGGACAGCCACACGTCCCTCCCTCCACTCTCCCACCCCTCTCCCTCACGCCCCTCTCTCCCCATCACTACCACTCCTTCCACTCGGTCCTCTTTCTTTCCCTCTCACGGTGTCCATGCCGCCACTTTCTCAAGTTTAATGCTGTTGTTATGATGCCCCCCAAAAATTGCAGTTTATCTTGTCTAAATGTCTTGAACAATTTATATTATATAGGATGAAGAAAATAATAAAATGTACCCAAATCTGTATTGATTGATAGAAAAACAAAAGCAACAGTAAAAACCTGCTCCTCCTCCTCCTCCTCCTCCTCCTCCTCCTCTTAATCTTCTTCCTCTTTTTAGGTGAGAAAGTAAAACAAATCTGCAGTTACAAATTTAATTTAAAAAAGTTAAACCTGCAGAGAGAGAGAGAGAGAGAGAGAGAGAGAGAGAGAGAGAGAGAGAGAGAGAGAGAGAGAGAGAGAGAGAGACTTACCTCGCCCTCTTCCTCCGATTCCATAATTGACATCTGAAAAGGAAAAAAAATAAAATTTTTCCAATGAAAGCCTCTCTCTCTCTCTCTCTCTCTCTCTCTCTCTCTCTCTCTCTCTCTCTCTCTCTCTCTCTCTCTCTCTCTCTCTCTCTCTCTTGTATACTCTTCGTTTCCCTCTCCCACTCCCCATTTACTTCCAGTGACCGCCGTCTCACTCACTCCCCTCACACTCCACACTCCCTCCCTCTCCAGTCTTGCTCACATCCAGAACATAGTATATCACATGTACACTGACCTGTTGTGCCACGTGGAGATAATTGTACCACGTGGACGTGGCTGTGGCTGCCACCACCACCACTATCACCGCCTGGGCCTTACATCTGAAGAGGAAGGAGGGAGAGGGTGATAGAGAAAGAGAGAGAGAGGAGGGAAGAGAAGAGATGAAAAAGGGAGAGGAGGGATGAAAAATGATGACAGAAGAAGCGAACGAGAGTGGGAGAGTGGTGATGGAAGGAAGGAAGGAACGGGAAGGGAAGGTTGAGAAATAAATGACTGACTAATTGAATTTTGGCGCCGCAGAAACAAGGGTGCACAGTGACGCATGTTGACTGATTAACATGTCAGTTAAACTTAAAGAGAATAAGTAAAAACAAAAAAAATATAACAGGAAAATAGAGCTTAGAAAGAAAAAAGAACGTGAGACATACAGGGTGTAACACGAGTTTGTGGAGATATTACCAGAGGTGAAAGAACAGGTTATTTTTAAGTCGAAAACGTTCTATGCACAATTGCGTTTTGAGGCGTTGTTTGGCCGTGGTGTGAAGTTCAAGTGTGACCTGGCGACAACAACAATGGCCGGACTGGGCGGGTAACAATGGCGGAAAAAAAAATAAATAAATAAAATAAATAAATAAATAATAATTTCTCACACTCATCATTACTTTAAGTTGTGAAATGTAATCTGAACGTATTCAGTGTCGCAGTCTCGGAGGGAAACCGTGTGATTTGACTAACAATCAGCTGATTTAGTGCTCGCCTCGCTGCTTCCCCCTCCCTGCCCGGGCAGTGCATGGTGCCGCGCAGCTTATTAAGGAAAAAAAGATTTGAAATATACAAGAAGGGAAAGTAGGAGAGAGAGAGAGAGAGAGAGAGAGAGAGAGAGAGAGAGAGAGAGAGAGAGAGAGAGAGAGAGAGAGAGAGAGAGAGAGAGAGAGAGAGAGAGAGAGAGAGAGAGAGAGAGAGAAGTGGAGGAAGTGGTGATGGAAGAAGGGAAGAAAAAGAGATTGATTTAAATATAATTAACCAATTGACTATTTGAATTTCAACGCCACAGCAACGTGGTCATGGGGCGCCACACGCTAATTATTTAAAATCTGAGTAAATATTTAGGAAAGAAAATTAGTAAAGCTGCAGGAAGCCATCAGGCCTTCACATGACAGTCCCTGTGCAACACAATATATACAACACAACACTAAAGTCAGAGATACAAGGATCGGAAACCTACAGTATGTGGAGTTTATATTTGAAGTATCACAGCTTTTCGTCTCATCAACTCCTCTCCTCTAACTGACTGTCTTCAGCCTCTCTATCATCGCCGCAGTGTTGCAATTCTTGCTATCTTCTACCGCCATTTTCATGAGAACTGCTCTTCTGATCTTGCCATCTCCATGCCTCCCCTCTTCGCGCGGCCTCGCTGCATAAGACTTTCTTCTTTCCTGCTTGTTGCACCTGCACACTGTCGCCAGTAGTCACTGATCACATGCCACCTCTCACTGTTTACTTTGTTTCTCTTTCTTTCCATTAACATCTTCACTGTGCTCTCCTCTTTCCTTACGCTCCATTGTTTCCTCTCCTTCCCCTTCCCTAACACCTCTAACTTGTTCCCTATCACTCTCTCTTCTCCCATTCCCTGCATATTTCTTTTTTTTTTTTCTTTTTTTAAGACAGTTCATGCAAAAGAGAATACAGAAAAATTAAACAGCAGTAACAACAGCAACCTCCCATTCGTCCTCCTCCTCTTCTTTCTCCTCCTTCTCCTCCTCCTCCTCCTCCTCCTCCTCCTCCTTTTCCTCCTCCTCCTCCTCCTTTTCCTCCTCCTCCTCCTCTTCTTCCTTCACGTCCTCCTCCTCCTCCTCCTTCTCCTCTTCCTCCTCCTACTCCTCCTCCTCCTCCTCCTCCTCCTCCTCC
>NC_087170.1:13578994-13601494 GCF_035594125.1 Scylla paramamosain | reverse complement strand
CAGAAAGTTGTAATCAGTGGCTCTAAATCCAAGAGGGGTCAAGTAATTAGTGGGGTGCTAAAGCGATCAGTATTAGCCCCATATATATATATATATATATATATATATATATATATATATATATATATATATATATATATATATATATATATATATATATATATATATATATATATATATCTGGACTTCAGTAAAGCGTTTGACAAGATACCCCATCAGAGGCCCCTGATAAAGGTAACGGTGCATGGGATAGTTGGGAAGGTGTTAGACTGGATAAGGTCGTGATAAAGCGACAGGCGACAGAGAGTTGTAATAAACAGCTCCTAATCCGAGTAGGATTAAGTAAATAATGGGGTGCCAGAGGGATCAGTATTAGCCCCATATATATATATATATATATATATATATATATATATATATATATATATATATATATATATATATATATATATATATATATATATATATATATATATACTACTCGGATTAGGAGCCGTTTATAACAACTCTCTGTCGCCTGTCGCTTTATCACGACGTTATCCAGTCTAACACCTTCCCAACTATCCCATGCACCGTTACCTTTATCAGGGGCCTCTGATGGGGTACCTTGCCAAACGCTTTACTAAAGTCCAGATATATGGCGTTATAACTATCACCATCATCTGTTGCCTCGTAAACATTACTGTAAAAACTTAACAAGTTCGTTAGACAAGACTTCCCCTTCGTGAAGGCATGCTTTGACTGATTCAACAAGTTATGTTTGTCTAGATGTTCCCTAATGTCCTTCGCTGTTACTGACTCTATCATTTTAGCACACGTGGTGATGGAGGAGAGAAGGAGAGGGAAGGGCGTAAGAGTCTGCCTGAGCTGCCTACCTTGTGGGAATGTTGGGAAGCAAGAAGTGGCGTGGCGGTAAGACACTCGACTGCTGGTGGCTTGCTGTGTGAGGCGCCTCTGGTGAGTGCTGTGTATGTGTCTGTGTTTATATAGAGCGTTGCGACATTTCTCATGCATAGATATAAGTGAAAAGACACGTGAATCTATCGGTAACCAGATAGATAGATGAATAAATAAATACTTAAACATGTTAATAAAAACAATGAATGATTAGGCAGAGAAATCGATTAAATCTAAATATGAATAATTAATTGTGGAAAGAGGAAGGCTGGTGTGCCACACGCCTGCGCTGTTAACAACACTGTCACGTGACACTCTTGAGCAAGACTTACATTATTTTGCTCTGCACGTCATATCAGAGAGAGAGAGAGAGAGAGAGAGAGAGAGAGAGAGAGAGAGAGAGAGAGAGAGAGAAATTTTGCTTCCGTCACCTTTATTAGATTGGATACCGCTTCACCACCTCTATGAAGTGCCCTCTTAAGCTGTGTCTTTCCAAGGAATGCAAATTTATAATCTTTAGTCTTCTCTGGAAGGATTACCCCTCATCCTATGTATTCATTCATTCTTTTTTTTTTTTTTGCATTTATTCTTAGAGACCCACAGTAGAAGTAGTAGCAATTTTAGTACTACTAGTAGTAGTAGCAGCAGTAGCAGCAACAGTACTACTATTACTACTACTAGTAGTAGTAGTAGTAGTAGTAGTAGTAGTAGTCTGTCCTTTTCTTACTTCATGCACCCTTTTGACAGATTCAGGTACAGTAGGGCTTATGACTGCCACCACCACCACCATCACCGCCAGGGCCTTACATCTGAAGGGGAAAAGGGAGAGGGTGAGGGAGAAAGAGAGAGAGAGAGGAGGGATGAAAAATGATGACAGAAGAAGCGAACGAGACTGGGAGGGTGATGGAAGGAAGGAAGGAACGGGATGGGAAGGTTGAGAAATAAATGACTGACTAATTGAATTTTGGCGCCGCAGAAACAAGGGTGTACAGTGACGCACGTTGACTGATCAACATTTCATTTAAACTTAAAGAGAATCAGTAAAAAAAAAAAAAAAAAAAAAATTCACAGGAAAAATATAGCTTAGAAAGAAAAAAAAAAAACATGAGACATACAGGGTGTAACACGAGTTTGTGCAGATAGGACCGGTACAGACTCAGTGCGATTCCCACCATGGTGCGAGCCATCAATCAATAGTATTTCCCTCCTAGATTAGTCTTACCGTTAGGATTAATGTTAAGCTTTTCCCCATCCCCTATGTACATTTTCAGTTTGTCAACTGCCTAAATAATAAACCGTTTATTATTATTATTATTATTATTATATTATCAGAGGTGAAAGAACAGGTTATTTTTTAAGTCGAAAACGTTCTATGCACAATTGCGTTTTGAGGCGTTGTTTGGCAGTGGTGTGAAATTCAGGTGTGGCCTGGCAACAACAACAATGGCCGGCCTGGGCGGGCAACAGTGGCAGAAAAAAATAAATAAAAATTTCCTCACACTTATCATTACTTTAAGTTGTGAGATGCAATCTGAATGTATTCATTGTCACTGTCTCGGAGGGAAACCGTGTGATCTGACTTACAATCAGCTGATCCTCGCTGCTTCCCCCTCCCTGCCCGGGCAGTGCATGGTGTCGCTCAGCTTATTAAGGAAATAAAAGTGTGAAATATACAAGAAGTGAAAGGAGAGAGAGAGAGAGAGAGAGAGAGAGAGAGAGAGAGAGAGAGAGAGAGAGAGAGAGAGAGAGAGAGAGAGAGAGAGAGAGAGAGAGAGAGAGAGAGAGAGAGAGAAGTGGAGGAAGTGGTGATGGAAGAAGGGAAGAAAAAGAGATTGATTTAAATATAATTGATCAATTGACTATTTGAATTTCAGCGCCACAGCAACGTGGTCATAGGGCGCCACACGCTAATTCTTTAAAATCTGAGTAAATACTCGTATTTAGGAAAGAAAATTAGTAAAGCTGCAGGAAGCCATCAGGCCTTCACATGACAGTCCCTGTGCAACACAATATATACAACACAACACTAAAGTCAGAGATACAAGGATCGGAAACCTACAGTATGTGGAGTTTATATTTGAAGTATCACAGCTTTTCGTCTCATCAACTCCTCTCCTCTAACTGACTGTCTTCAGCCTCTCTATCATCGCCGCAGTGTTGCAATTCTTGCTATCTTCTACCGCCATTTTCATGAGAACTGCTTTCTGATCTTGCCATCTCCATGCCTCCCCTCTTCGCGCGGCCTCGCTACATAAGACTTTCTTCTTTCCTGCTTGTTGCACCTGCACACTGTCGCCAGTAGTCACTGATCACACGCCACCTCTCACTGTTTACTTTATTTCTCTGTCTTTCCATTAACATCTTCACTGTGCTCTCCTCTTTCCTTACGCTCCATTTTTTCTCTCCTTCCCCTTCCCTAACACCTCTACCTTGTTCCCTATCACTCTCACTTCTACCATTCCCTGCATACTTTTTTTTTCTAACGACAGTTCGTGCAACATAGAATAGAGAAAAATTAAACAGCAATAATACGGGCAACCTCCCATTCCTCTTCCTCCTCCTCCTCCTCCTCGTTTCTTTGATAAGAAAAATAAAGCAAATATGGTGTTGCTAATTTTTTTCGGGTTAATCAGAGAGAGAGAGAGAGAGAGAGAGAGAGAGAGAGAGAGAGAGAGATCACCTTGGAATAGGAGTAGTGAGAACATAAGAACAAAAGAAAATAAGAGAAGCTGCAAAAAGCCGTCAGGCCTACACGTGGCAGTCCCTGAATGGAACATGCCTACCTACTTCCACCTGTCATCACCGTCCACAAACTTGTCTAATCTTCTTTTAAAGTTCCCTAATGACTCAGCACTAACAACCTCATTACTAAGTTCACTCCATTCATCTACCACTCTATTTGAAAACCTGTTTTATCATATATCTTTTTTATTTTCATGAACCTTTTTTTAAAGCTTAAATCCAGTATTTTTTGTTGTATGCTAATTACTGGTCCTGGGAATTTTGTCTTCGTTCCGCTTGTTATATCCCTTATATCGCTTCAAGGCCTCTATCAGGTGCCCTCTTAACCTCCGCTTTTTGCAAGGAATCTAAATTTAAAAGCTTTAGTCTTCTTTGGAAGGAATATCCCTCATCCCTTGTGTCCCTTTATTCATTTTCCTTTGTACTGATTGTAATAGATCTATACTAGTAGTAGTAGTAGTAGTAGTAGTAGTAGTAGTAGTAGTAATAGTAGTAGTATTCTCTGTGTGTCTCTGTGTGACGCATTAATATAATACATACATTTGTAATTATTTAATATTAATTGAAATGATTTTTTTACGTGACAATTTCTTTCTAAAACATCTTTTCCTGCTGTGCACTCTTGTACACGCTGGCCACGCCATGTGCCCCTCCATGCGCCCCTGTGTTTGCAAGGACCGTCTGAAGAAAAATCCTGCACCCTGGGGTACACCATGCACCAAGCTGTCACTGGTGTATGGGACAGCCACATCCCGGTCTCCACCTCCCCTCTCTCTCTCTCTCTCTCCTTCCCTTCTTTTTCTCATGTCCCTCACTCACTCGCCTCTGACTCCCCACCACTACTCAGTCCCCTTCCCATGCCTCTCACTGTCTCCATGGCGACACTTCTTCAAATTTCTTCTTCAAATATTAACGCAGTCGTTGTGAAGATTGAGAAGAAAATTGGAATTCATGAACTTTTGCGAACAATTTATTGAAAAAAAGGATGAAAAAAACAATGAAATGCACCCAAGTTTTTATTGACTGCTAGAAAAAAAAAAAAAAACTAAAACAATATTAAAAATCACCACCACTTCCTCCTCCTCCTCCTCCTCCTCCTCCTCCTGCCTTTAGGTGAAAAAATAAAAGAAATATCCTCTTGCAAGTTTAATTCCGAAATGTCAGATATACAGAGAGAGAGAGAGAGAGAGAGAGAGAGAGAGAGAGAGAGAGAGAGAGAGAGAGAGAGAGAGAGAGAGAGAGAGAGAGAGAGAGAGAGAGAGAGAATTCCCTAGCTAAATCAGAGTTACAAAGCTAATGCCAATACTTCTAATCTTTAGGAGTGTGGTTAAGGGAAAGAAGGGAAGGAGGGAAGGGAGGGAAAAGGGTAGGTGTCGTTCGTGGTGGTGGTGGTGGTGGTGGCACAGAGTAGTCGTCACTGGTGGAGTCGTTGTCGTGTTATTTGCCGTATCCTGTAAAAGAAAGATGGAGATAATGATGATTGTAACTAGAAAAAAGAAGAATAACAGCAATATGAACAACAACTAGAACGACAGCAACTATGATGCTGATAATTTCACTACTACTACTACTACTACTACTACTACTACTACTACTACTACTACTACTACTACTACGACTACTACTATTACTACTACTACTACTACTACTACTATTACTACTACTACTACTATTACTACTACTACTACTACTACTACTACTACTACTACTACTACTACTACTAATTTTAATAATGATAATAATAATGATAATAATGATGACGATGATGATAATAATAACAATAATAATAATAATAATAATAATAATAATAATAATAATAATAATAATAATAATAATAATAATAATAGTAATAATAATAATAACAATAAGAAGAAATAGATAGACAGGTAGATGGATGGTTAGAGAGAGAGAGAGAGAGAGAGAGAGAGAGAGAGAGAGAGAGAGAGAGAGAGAGAGAGAGAGAGAGAGAGAGAGAGACTTACCTCCACCTCCACCCAGTCCGGCACCGCCACCAAAACCATCTGAAGGAGAAAAGAAAGAAAATAAAAAAAGGAAAAAATAGAACACTTGGAGCAAACATTGTCACACACACACACACACACACACACACACACACACACACACACACACAGAGGGAAATATTATTCAGAGACACTGACTTGATTGATTTTCCCTTTTGTCCTTGAAAAAGAAAACAAGGAGTAAGAAAATGGTACTTTGAGGGACAGTTGAAATGTAAAAGGAAAAAAAAATGTACACAAATATTGAAGGAGAATGAAAATATAATGATAGGAAATACTCGTAGAAATGTAAAGAAAAAGAATTGTTAGATATGAAAAAAAATAGATATTCTGATAAACAGTATTAATGAAAAGAAACTAAAACAGGCAAATATAAACGAACGTAGAAAGAAAAGTAATAAGAAGGAACAGAAATATAAGATGATAGATAGTAAAGCCACTAAATTAGAAAATAACGGAAATAACTAGACACCAACTTTACAACTTAAAAATAAAAGAACAATACACAATAAACTAAAAAAAACAAATGTGAAGAATTATATAACAAAGGGCTAAAAGGAACGAAACAAAAGAGAAAGAGCTATGTTAAAAACACACACACACACACACACACATAAAAGATACAGTCAGGCTAAGATAAATCGAAATAAAATAAAATAAAAACGGTATGAAAAAAAAACGAAGCCAGTAATAAATAAATAAAAAAAAAAAGATAAAAAAGCGCAAAACAAAAGAGGCCAATCATTCCTCCTTGCACCATCTACACACACACACACACTCTCTCTCTCTCTCTCTCTCTCACTTCCATGTCCACCACCGCCTCCCAAGCCGCCGCCGCCGCCCAAGCCGCCGCCGCTACTGCCACCGCCGTGTCTGTGCGGTTCAGCGTTAGCGATAGCGGCCATCACCACCATCACCGCCAACACCAGCAGGAAGGTGCGCCACATCTGAGGGAGAGAGAGGGAGAGGGGGAGTGTTGGGTTAAATGAAAGAGGGTGTAGGAAGGAAGGGATGTGCTGTGGTAAAATTTATAGGGTTAATTTAGCTAAGTTAAGTAGTGTCTGGAGAAGTGAAGGCGGGAGTAAGCAGGGTGGGATATGTATGTGGGAAAGTGATAAGGTTATGTTATGTTACGTTAGGTCAGGGTGTGTTGGGAGAAGTGAAGGAGGTAGGAAGGCAGAGATGTGCATGCGTAAAAATTGATAAGGTTAGGTTAGATTGGGTAAGGTTAGGTTAGGGCGTGTTAGGGGAAGGGAAGGAGAGGATAAGAAGAAAAAAGGAGAGAAGTGTATTTATATGAAAGTTGGTCAGTGGCATTATTCAGTGTTTGTCGCCGCAGAAAGGTCTGAGGGTGCCATGCGAGCCACGTGAGTTGAATATGGAAAGAAAATTGAGGCAAAGTAAAAGAAAAAAAAATCCCTAAACTAGAAAAATAATAATGAATAACATAAACAGACGAACAAATAAAAAAAAAAACGGATAGATAGTTAAATACAACAACAACTACTACTACTACTACTGCTGCTACTACTACTACTACTACTACTACTACTACTACTATTACTACTACGATGTCACACATCGTAGGCAGGGTGACAGCTACTCGAATCCAGAGAGAGAGAGAGAGAGAGAGAGAGAGAGAGAGAGAGAGAGAGAGAGAGAGAGAGAGAGAGAGAGAGAGAGAGAGAGAGAGAGAGAGAGAGAGAGAGAGAGAGAGAGAGAGAGAGAGATACTTACCATGATTACAAATGCGTTTAAAGACAACGGAATGCTTCTGCTTGTCCCTCTCTCTCTCATCCTTCCTTTATATTTCCTCTCTCCCTCTGCCTGTCCCTCCTTCTTTCCCTCCCTCTTTCCCTCTCTTTTTCCCTCCCTCTTTTCTCCCTCCTCTTCACGTGAAAGGAGGCGACGAAGGAGGAAATAGAGGTGATACGAGAGGAGTCTGGGGTAGGATGGATGGAAGGAAGGAGGGTGGGAGGGAGAAAGAGAGAGAGGGCGAGAGGGAGAGACAGAGAGGGAGGGAAGTTTCTCGAGTCATTTAAATCAATCGTACGAAGGACAAAAGGACAAAAGGGAAGCATAGTAACACATATTTAATTACTCAAGGATCTTTGGTTCTACGTAGTTTTCTTCGTTCTTGTCTTCCTTAAAATTTTCTTTCTTTCTTATTTCTCTTTCTTCTTTTTGTGTCTCCTTTTCTTCTTGTTTCGTTTCATGTTTAACTTTCTCACCTTCAATTCAGTTTTTCCGTTTCTTTTTCCCTTTTTACTCTTTCGTTTAAAATGGTATCGTTCATGTTTATTATCAATGTACTTGTTTTGTTTTTTTCTTTATTTTATTCCTTCTTTTTGTTCCGTTTTCCTTCCTTCCTTCCTTCCTTCCTTCCTTCCTTCCTTCCTTCCTTCCTTCCTTCCTTCCTTCTTTACTTTCGTTTTATCTTTTCTTACGCACATTTCTTATCCTTAATCTCCTCTTTCACACATTTATTTCTCGTTTATTTGTTATGTTTCTTCTTTCGTTGCTTTCCGTCCTTCTTATCCTTCTTAATTTATTCCTTTCTTTCTTCCATTTTTATTCTTTGCTGAATTTTCTTTTATAGGTGTTTTTTGCAAATATTATTTTCTAACCTATATTCCTTATCGCCCTCCATTTTTTTCCCCTCCCTCTTACCCTCCCTTCCCCATCCCCGCCTTTTCCCCCTTCCTTCCCTCCCTCCCCTCTGAAAATGAAAGTATAGCAAGTTTGCGAAAATGTTTCACACAGAATTGTATTAACGTAGCTTTTTCTTTCTTTCTTTCTTTTTTTCCTTCACTCTTCTTTAATATACGAGGTCATCGTTTCATAATATATATATTTTTCTTCATATGTTGAATTTTTTTGGTTTTAATGAAAAAGAAATATGAATAACAGTTATTTATTTGTTTGTTGAGTAATTTAGTTATCAATTTGTTTGTTCATTCATTCAGTCAGTCAGTCATTAATTTATTCATTCTTTTCTTTTGTATTTTGGTGTTTGATTATAGATTTTTGTCTACGAATTGTGCTGATAGAAGAGAGAGAGAGAGAGAGAGAGAGAGAGAGAGAGAGAGAGAGAGAGAGAGAGAGAGAGAGAGAGAGAGAGAGAGACAGACAGACAGACAGACAGACAGACACACACACACACACACACACATTGACATAGAAACCAAGACAGGGAAAATTTCATTATGTTTTATTAATTCTTCATAAAAAAAAAAAACAGAAATCGTGATCAAACAAATTATATACATACGTACTCACCTTTAACGTGCACACACACACACACACACACACACACACACACACACACACACACACACACACACACACACGCAATACACGAATGAGTCTTGTCTATCTAAAAAAAAAAACATTTGTTACGACAATGACTTCTCAAACTTGTCAAGGTGCAGGCTCAACCTCTCTCTCTCTCTCTCTCTCTCTCTCTCTGTGGAGCATGACGTGGTTCTTCACTATTTACTCAGTGACGAGGTACAGTAGAAGGTTAAAGGGGGGAAGGTGGTGGTGGCGGTGGTGGTGATGGTGGTGATGGTGGTGATGATGGTGGTGATGGTGGTGATTTGAAAGTTGGTAGTCTCTCTGTATTTTTGTGTTATTGTTTTAGCATTGAGATTGACAGTTAGAGAGAGAGAGAGAGAGAGAGAGAGAGAGAGAGAGAGAGAGAGAGAGAGAGAGAGAGAGAGAGAGAGAGAGAGAGAGAGAGTTTTGAAATAGTCAACTATCACACATACAAAAAAAAAAAATAAGTAAATGACTAAATAAACAAAAGTAAAAGCAAAACAGAAGTTACGTAAGAGTACTGAGTCAAAGCAACACAAATTTCGGTCACGTTTCATAACATACACAAAATATTTCCCACCAATTTTCCCTTCACTTCTCATAATATTCTTGTTTTTTCCTCAATTTCACACCCCCTGATTGCGTCTGTGCGTCACCGGTTCTGCGTTACGTTAATTCTGACAAAAATGAAAGTAGATTACAAAAACAAAAGAAAAAAATCCGTTTAATCCCATTGAATATGAATAAATATGAGTAAAAAAAACGAATTCAGATAAAAATAAAAAAAACTGTTTGATACCATTTCATAGATTCAGATTACAGGTGTGCTAGTGATTGATTGATCTACAGGTGTGACTGGGAATGGAATCTGAACTTATTAAATGGCATCAAATATATATATATATATATATATATATATATATATATATATATATATATATATATATATATATATATATATATATATATATATATATATATATATATATATATATATATATATATATATATATTTTTTTTAGACCTTTTTTTAGACTTAGGTTTCGTTTTCCATTTATATTTATTCATATTTTTAGGGATTAAACGGATTTTTCTTTTCCTTTTTCATCCAGTTTTATTTTTATGTTAGAAATAAATACGTTGTGAAAGTAAATAGTAATAATATTTCTGTGTTTATGTGTTCTTTTCCTTCTCCTCTTATATCTTTTCTTTTTCCATCTTCTTTTTCTCTATTATCTTTTTTATCCATCTCCTCCTTCTCTTCTTTCTTCTTTTCCTATGTCTTTTACTTCGACTTCTTCATCTACTTTCCTTTCTTCATCTCCTTCCCCCTTCTCTTTAACTTCTTCTTTTCCTTCTTCACCTCTATATTAATTTTCATAATTTCCAGATTCTCCTTCCCCTTTTCCATCTTCTTTTCTTTCTTCTCTTCCTCCTACTTTCCATATTTCCTCCCCAGTTTCCTTCTCTTATGCTTTGTTTATCTCTATCCTGTACACCTCCTTCTCCCTTTGCATTCCTCCACCTTCTCAATATTATCATACAATATTGAATTAGTAACGGCTAGTGGCTGTAGAGGGCTCTTGCTGCTCTCTCGCTCCTCTTAACACAAAGGCGAAGGCTGTGGAAGTGGCCAAACAGATCAAGGAGTTCCGAAGGGGGCGGTGTGGGTTCCTAATGTGATGAGTGTATTTGTAAAGGAGAGCTTGGATTCCTTAAAGGGGATATGAAAAAAAAAAATAGAGGCAATTCATGTTTATGCTTTGTTCTATGTTATGTTAGGTTAGAGTTATGTTAGGTTATGTTATGTTAAGTTACGTTAGGTTAAGTTAGGTTAAGTTAGGTTAGGTTAGGTTAGGTTAGGTTAGGTTAGGTTAGGTTAGGTTAGGTTAAGTTAGGTTAGGTTAGGTTAAGTTAGGTTAAGTTAGGTTAGGTTAAGTTAGATTAGGTTAGGTTAGGTTAGATTAGGTTAGGTTAGGTTAGTTTAAGTTAGGTTAGGTTAGGTTAAGTTAGATTAGGTTAGGTTAGGTTAGATTAGGTTAGGTTAGGTTAGGTTAGGTTAGGTTAGGTTAGGTTAGGTTAGGTTAGGTTAGGTTAGGTTAAGTTAGGTTAAGTTAGGTTAGGTTAAGTTAGATTAGGTTAGGTTAGGTTAGATTAGGTTAGGTTAGGTTAGTTTAAGTTAGGTTAGGTTAGGTTAAGTTAGATTAGGTTAGGTTAGGTTAGATTAGGTTAGGTTAGGTTAGGTTAGGTTAGGTTAAGTTAGGTTAGGTTAGGTTAAGGTAGATAAGGTTAGGTTAGGTTAGGTTAGGTTAGGTTAAGTTAGGTTAGGTTAGGTTAAGTTAGATTAGGTTAGGTTAGGTTAGGTTAGGTTAAGTTAGATTACATATGGTTACGCTTCATTTCGATCAAGAGAAGAAGGAAACCAGTCCTATGAGTAAGTTACCGTTTTGGGAAATTGTAATTGTGGGATTCTGTAGGGATTGATAAGACTGGACTAGATTTGTAAACTTTATGAGAGACTGAAACTTATTTGTAACTACTTTTGAGGGAATTGCAATTAAGCAGTTATTTAATTTAATTTATTTATTTATTTATTTTACATTTTATTCCTTTTGTATCTGTTTATTTATTTTTTTTGTTTATTTACTTATTTATGTTATTTATTTGTTTGTAGGTTTGTTTGGTTATTTATTTATTTATTTATCTATTTATTTACTTATTCATCCATATATTTATTGATTTATTTTGCAATCCCCTCTTTGTACGATGAAGACAAATAGCGAGATTGAAAGACAGACAAAGAGACAAACAGAATGACAGACAGGCAGCAACAGCAGGAGAGGAAAAGCGAGAAGTGAAACCGACGGATGGAGAAATGAGAGAGAGAGAGAGAGAGAGAGAGAGAGAGAGAGAGAGAGAGAGAGAGAGAGAGAGAGAGAGAGAGAGAGAGAGAGAGAGAGAGAGAGAGAGAGAGAGAGAGAGAGAGAGAGAGACGGAGGGAACTAGTCGACCACGATGAGAGAGAGAGAAAGAGAGAGGGGGGAAGAGAGAGAGAATCGAACTCTCATCGCCTTTCATCATCCTGTTGTCACACCCATTCGTAAAAAAAAAAAAAAAAAAAAAAGAGAGAAAAAATCGCACCATTTCTTCTTCGTCATGATCTTATATATTGAATGAGATGGATAATTGTTTAAATGAAATATATAGAGAGAAGAGTTTATGCAAAAAAGAAGGAAAAAAAGATTACATAACTGATTGTTTCATAGAAGAAAAAAAAAAAAAGAGAGAAGACGATAAAGAAGAGGACGTAAAAGAGGAGACAGAAGAAAATAGGGATGAAAGAGAAGATGAAAGGATGGCAAAAAAAAAAAGGACAAAATGATGGGGGAAAAAAATATATAGGAAACGAATATAATATGTAAGAGAAGGAAAATAGGTGGAAAAGAAAAGAAAAAAAAAAGATTAGTAGTAGTATAAGATGGCAGACTGGAAAATGATATTGGTATTACAGGAAAATATTAAAGGAAGATGCATATGAAGACGAATATTAAGTTAAAAGAAGAAAAGAAAAAATAACAATGAAAATAATGATAATATGACCACGAGGATGACGACGACGATGATAATGATGACAATAATAACGATAATAATAATAATAATAATAATAATAATAATAATAATAATAATAATAATAATAATAATAATAATAATAATAATAATGAAGTGAAAATTATGAGAGACACTTGTTTTATAAGGTCAGTTTATTCCCGGTTGGTTTCATCACAGTTTCTCATTTCAGAGGAACGTGAAGAGGCAAAGACTTAAACCTGTCAGTAATCAAGTCACCTCTTAACACGTGTGGCTTATCCTCCATTCGTAACTTGTCTGACTGTCTCTGTGATGATGATGATGATGATGATGATGGTGATGATGATGATGGTGATGACGATAGTAATAATAGTAATAACAACAACAGCAACAACAACAAAGACACGGAAACTATTTATTTATCAGCGTTTTTATATCATGACAAGTTTTACTCACTAACCTTGACTTAGGAAGAAGAGGAGGAGGAGGAAGAGGAAGAGGAGCAAGAGCAGGAGGAGGAGGAGGAGGAGGAGGAGGAGGGGGAAAATATATGAGGGAGAACTACATGATGGTTTCTATATAATCACACTTTCTTAGCCCCCCTCTCCCCCTCTCCCTCTTCTCCTCCTTCTCTCTTCCCCTTCCTTCTCCCCCTCCCCTTCATAACCTCCTGTTGAAAGCTGACTAACCTTCACTGACCAGTTCCCCAATTTTTGAATCCCCCTTTCCCCTTCCCCCTTCTTCCCCCTTCCATGACCTTCAATATTAAATCTTCCCCAACTCCTCTCTCCCTCTTTCCTTCTTTTCTCCTCCCATTCCTCGTCCCCCCCCACCTCTCTCTCTCTCTCTCTCTCTCTCTCTCTCTCTCTCTCTCTCTCTCTCTCTCTCTCTCTCTCTCTCTTGCAACATCTCTTTTTTTTTCTCTTTCTAGCATATCTTTCTCTATGTCTTTTTCCTTCCTTTCTTCCTTTTCTCTCCCTACCCGCTTCTCTGAACACTTCTTTCTCACCCCTCTAGCATTTTTTTCTCTCCTATTCCTTCTCTCCTCTGCTCCACTATCTCTTTTCTTTGTTCTCCTTCCTCCAACTTGCAACACCTCATTTCTCCTCTTCCTCCTCCTCCTCCTCCTCCTCCTGCTTTCCACCCATTATCTTTCCTCCTCTCCTTGTGTCTTCCTCGACACCATGTCCTCTTTTATTAATCTTCCTCCTTCTCCTCCTTCTTCATGACGTTAATAAATATCTTATCATTGATCATTTTAACCTAACGAAATACTGGTTGCAAGATTACACCCAAACGTTTTAAATCCCTCAAAGTGAAACATTTCTTTTTAATCGCGTCCTTACTATCTGGAATAAACTTTCTTAAAAAATCGTAAACAGTAATTAAATTGAGTCATCTAAAAATTAAATAGAAAATACTTAAAAGCTAATCCCCAACAAGCTCTCTTCTTGTCCGAATAATTACACATAAAACTATAACACTTGTATTTACTAAAATAACTCATTTATTTTGCAGACAGCGATTATTTATTATTAATGTGTTGATTCTCAAACAGGGTAGGGAGGAGCCTTCTGCTGTACTATCTTGTTTCTTTAACTTGTAGCTTGCTAGAAGTAGTTACAACCTTGTAAGGACCTAAAGGTCTGTTGCTGTTTGGCTTTCCTTCGTATTCCTTTGTATTTCTCCTCCTCCTCCTCCTCCTCCTCCTCCTCCTCCTCCTCCTCCCCAACCAACCGAGAAAATTGGCTGTATATTATGACTTCCTGCTTCCCCCTTCCTCCCGTCCCTCCTTCCCCTCCCATCCCGTCCTTCCCCCTCCCTCTCCCTCTCTCCCTCAGTGACTGGCAACAAGAGAACGCTCGTTGACCTATTTTCGTATTTACTTGGCATACATTTTGGCCTTATTGAAATCACTGTTTTTACACACACACACACACACTCTCTCTCTCTCTCTCTCTCTCTCTCTCTCTCTCTCTCTCTCTCTCTTCTGTTACTGGTTTCTTTCTATTCTTCTTCTCATTTATTCATCTTCTCTATCATTGGTTTTTATTGGTGCATTTATATATCTATTCTTCTTTTCTTTACTCATTTTCTCTTCTCCTTTTGTCTTATGTGAAACTTGTGTTTTTTTTTATTTGTTTTATTTGTTTCTTTGCTTTCCTTCATTCATTCGTGTTTTGTGTGTGTGTGTGTGTGTGTGTGTGTGTGTGTGTGTGTGTGTGTGTGTGTGTGTGTCTATCGTGTTCACAAAATTCTGGATGTTTTGAGATGAATCGTATTTTTGTGCATGTTTTTTTTTTTTTTTACTAACTTTTAATTTTTCCTTTTTATCTGATCTTACTTTCCATTCCTTTCTTTATTTGGTGCCTTCCTTCATTCATTCAGTTTTCTTCTGAGTTACCTTCTTATATTCCTTCTTTTTTCTGTTTTCTAACCTTCCTTCCTTCCTTACTTCTTTCCTTCCTTCCTTCTCCACAAATAATGTTTCTCTTTTTTTCTTCTTCGTAATTTGCTTGACCTTCTTTCCTCTCTCCCTCCCTACCTTTCCCTCCTTCATCCTTGCCTGCATGGTGACCTCTCCCCTCTCTCCCCTCTCACCTCCCAGTAACATGACCTCCCATCCGCTCCCTCTCCTTCCCGTGAGTTTTCTCTCCAATTTCTCTTATTCTCCCCTCCATCCCTCATCTCTCTGTCCTCTTATTCTTTCTCCTCCCTTTGCGTTTCCTTCCGTACCTTATATTCTCCTCTCTTCCTCTCTCCCTTCCCTGTTCTCTTCCCACTCCCGTGCAGTCAAACACAGTGGTGGACATCAGTGAAATATTACGAACGTTTTTCCCGCTAAGTTAATACATTTGTTACTGGTTGTAATACAGTAAGCCTATCTCTTCATAATGTGCTGGAAATCACTTGTTCCTGATATATATATATATATATATATATATATATATATATATATATATATATATATATATATATATATATATATATATATATATATATATATATATATATATATATATATAGTTACTATTGTCTTGCCTTGTCAATCTTTCTCACCAGCATTGCTTTGAGCACACTAATCATTCGTTACAGTATTCCTTCATAACATCCTGGGAAAATTACTCGTTCCTGACTGTTGGGTAATTGGGTAGTTGTTACCACCATGTTTATTTATCTTGGTAGGGCATTGGCTACTACAGTCCTGCCCTCAGTCAATCTTCCTCACAAACATTGCTTTCAGCCAATCAATTATTCTGTCAGCAGAGCGTGACGTCACGGTCTTTATTTTCCAGGACCAATCAGACGGAAGGCGTCGCCATCAATCACGAGGCCTGCCCACCACTCGTCATCACGTTGAATACTACTGGTGAGGTGCTCGCGAGGACCAGGCGAGGACACCCCAAGATACAGTAAGGTATTATCAGTATTTTTTTTTACTTATTATTTATATATCTACTTATTTATTTATTTATTTTTTTCATTTAGTGCTCCTTAGGGATGGTGTCCCGCGTACGTTAGCTTTGGATTAATTTGTTACTATTTTTTTATTTTTTAATTTGTTTTTTTTTGTGTGTGTGTGTGTGTGTGTGTGTGTCTTTGCTGTTTGATTGGCGCGCGCTGACTGGGCACTGTTTATTTCCGGGCGTGTTGGATTTACGACAACTGAGGACTACGCCTCACAACTCACAACTGAACTTACGCCGAGGTAGTTTGTTTACTGAAACATAAAACATTTTTTTATACTTTTCATCGAAAAAAAAGGAAAAAATTCGAAATGATATAGAATTATATTTTACTCATAAAGGAATAGCCAGTGTCTACAAGTGAGCAGGCTAGCAGTAGTCACTAGTTTGTGTATAAACATAACGACCGTCACGAGATCATTCCCTACCACTACAAAATACTCGAGTCTGTATTGAAAAGTTTGATAACGTTTTCTTCTCATTCCTGTGAGAGAAAACGAAGCTTTTCAGTGATATCAACAATTATAATTGGCTTTGTTTTCTATAGCGAGAAGAATCACTTGCTCAAATCTATATTGTTGTTACGTTTTGTCATTTGTGTGTGTCTCCTTGACTTTGTTTGTGTCGTTTAATGTTTAGTCAGTGCTCATCGTTGTTTTAGATTATCGCCTTTATATGTGTCCGTATTATTACTGACAATATACTACTACTACTACTACTACTACTACTACTAGTCGTACTACTACTACTACTATTAGTCATCACCAAAACCATCATCGTCACCAGCATCATCATCATCATCAGGTACAATGGGCTCGTGGGCGGTGGCGTGGCGGGGGGTGGTGGCGGCGGCGCCTCATGGGTGTGTTGTGCTGGACCGCCGCGCCACTGGGTGGGCTTAGGGTGCGGGGCGGTGGGCGGCGGGGCTGGGCGGCGGGCGGTGCCGCCAGCAAAACTTTACCCAGTGGCGTGTGGGCGTCGTTCAGTCATTGCCGTCGCCTGCCCGGTGCGCGGTGGAGGGCGGAGGCACACCCCGGGCCGCCAGCTCGGTGAGGACGTGGATGAGCTGCGTGAAGTAGGTCTGGCCCGCCTCGTCAGTCATCTTGTTGGTGTAGTAGTCGAGCGACAGCGTGAGGCGGCCTTCTAGCGTCTGGAAGTTGATGGAACACAGGTTGCCCACAAGCTCGCACGCCGCGGTGCGCAACAAGCCGCTTAGCTGCACGGGTCGCCCGCCGCCGCCGCCTGCGTTCTCCCCAAAGATGCGCCGCAGGTCGCCCATGTTAGAGGTGCAGATGTGGCTATAGGAGAAGCTGGTGCAGCCCAGCCTGGCCAGGACGAGGTTCATGGGGATGATGGCGGAGCACAGCCAGCCCAGCGAGCCAGTGCGCAGCGGCGCGCGGGTCACCTCTAGGCTGCGGTCCAGCTTGTCCTGGATCTCGTGTGCCAGAGGCCAGAAGGTGTCGCTGCCGTCACGCACGCTGTGCTGCTGTGTGGTGAGGAAGGCCATGGAACCCAGACCCTCGCTGTGCTGTGGGTGGTAGCGCCGCATGTTGACAGCCTGCTCCTGGATGACCTGCATGGGGCCCAGGCGGAGGCTGGTGAACTGCTGTGCGGTGCGGTGCAGCGCCAGGCCCGCCACAGCCGTGACGCAGGAGTGCACCCTGAGCCCCGCGGCGCGGAAGTGTGCCAGCAGCTGCCGCGTCTCCTCGGCGGAGAACTCGTGCATTAGGATCTTGGTGAGGGGCTTTACTGGGCCTGGCCGCGGGCAGGTGCTTCAGAGCAGAGCGCGCGCTGAAGGCAGTGGTGAAGGCGGCACGGATGGCAGCGAGTACGAAGCCCAGAGAGGGGAGCCAATAGCGAGAGGCAGCGGCGGTGCGGCTGCCGAGGGCGGGTGCCAGGTAGCGGGAGGGCAGGTTGGGGCTGCAGCCCGTGGCGGCGGCGTTGAGGGCCTGCAGCAGGTCCTTCTCGATGAGCAAGTTGGTGGTGCCGTCCGAGATGACGTGGTGTACAGAGAACACTAGCGCTGCACGGTACTGCCCGGGACCGCTGGGCTCCAGGGGGACCAGGCGAGCACGCCACAGTGGTCCTCTGGACCAGTTGTAGGGGGCGTGCAGCTCCCTGCTGCATACCTCCAGCGGGTCGTCGTCCCTCCACTTCGAGGGTCCACCTCGAGGTGAGCCATGCGGCGGAACCACGGCCACAGGCGGCGCCACACCACGGCCAGCTGCATCAACTCCACCTTTCTGGGATGAGGTGAGGGAGGCACATTAGCACGCATCACACCGCCACGCTTACGTGCACCTGACTGTTGAACAATAATAAACAGTGTGCCACAAAAGAAACGGTGGGTGTGGGTGACGGTGAAGGTGTGTGGTGCAGTCTGTGTGAGGGGTGTGGCATGGGTGCAGCAAGTGTTAGTAGAGAGTGGGCGTGGGCGTTACTCACTGCGCCACCTGCGTGAGGGCAAGGCGGACGTGGTGGTGCGTGATGGGGGTGAGGCGAGGTGAGCCACAGCACATTGGTGATGTTGAACGTGCCGAATAGCAGACCCACGGCGCTCACCACCTCGGGGACGTTCCTCAGCGGCCGCACCCACGCCCCCTCCTCTTGCGCCTGCTGCTGCTGCTTTTTGGGGGCACGGCGAAGAACGAGCGCCATCTAGGAGGAGGAGAAGGAGGAGGAGGAGTAAGAACGCAAAAGGGGATATTGTTTCATCATTATCATCAAAATCAATAGGGAGATGAAGAATAGAAGGAGGAGATGGACATGGAGGAGGAGGAGGAGGAGGAGGAGGAGGAGGAAGAGGTGACACACTCACCCATAAGACAGCCACGGCAAAGACCAGCAGGGGAATAAGGGCGGAGGAGGCGTGGCCGAGGAGGGGCAGCACGTAGCCCTGGGAAAGGAAGGCGTAGGCGGCGATAGCGTCGGCCTGCTTGTGGGCGTTGCATGGTGGCGTGGGCGCGGGGCGGGAAGGCGTGCTTGCCGGCGGCGCAGAAGGGCATGGAGTTTTCTTCCATCATGGCAGTGCGTGTGCGTGTCCGCGTGCGTGTTGGCAAATCCCTTCACGCACATACACTCACACTCAAACACACACACAAGTATCTAGTGACGAAGGTGTTGGGAGAGAAGGATCGAAGGAGTGAAGGAACCTGTTGTGTATCCTCTTAGCGTAAGCCACTCCTTATATACCTTTCCTTCCCTCCCTCCCCCCATCCCTCCTTCCCTCCCTCCATCCTATGCGTTCCTTCAGGTACTCACAATCACCGTCAGACTTCACTCGTGTCCTTTAGTCGCCTCAAGGATTCCGTGTCTTTCTGAAGGATTCCTGTATTTATTCTGTGTGATTCCTAGCCATACCTGTTATAATTATACTATAACTACTACTACTACTACTACTACTACTACTACTACTACTACTACAAAGAGAGAAAGGATGAGGGAGAAGATGGGAGGTAGGTAGGTTAGAGAGGAGGAGGAGGAGAAGAAGAAGAAGAAGCATACGTAGTTCAGAGGAGGGAAATATTAGATTAGGGAGGAGGAGGAGGAGGAGGAGTAGGAGGAGGAGGATGGGAAGACGAATAAAAACCTCTTTTTTATAGATACTTTTTACATTTTTTTTTTTTTTATAATCACCAGGCGGAAACTGACCAAAAGCTACAAAACAAACTTGTAGCAAAAAGTAGAAATGAGAACATGAACTTGAAGAAAAAGAAGAAAAAAAAGATAATCTAAAAAAGAAGAAAAGAGCGAGAGGGGAAAAACGAGGGGAAAAAATGTAACGAGGCCAAGATAGTGCTTGTTTTATTTCCCTGTTTCCCCTTGTTAAGATCTGGAGGTAGTGGGAGGAAAAAGAGAGAGGGAGAGAGTGAGAGGGGAGAGGGATGGAATGAAAGGGGAGAAGGAAAGACTATGAGAGGAGAGGGAAAAAGGAAAGGGAATGATAGACAGGGAAAGAATGGGAATGGAGAGGGAGGGAATGAGAGGTGAGAGGGAAAGAATGAGATGGGAGAGAGAAGGAAAAAAAGAAAGAGGGAAAGAACGATAGAAGAGAGGAAAAGGATGAAAGGAAAGATGGAAAGAATGACAGGCGAAAAGAGAGAGAGAGAGAGAGAGAGAGAGAGAGAGAGAGAGAGAGAGAGAGAGAGAGAGAGAGAGAGAGAGAGAGAGAGAGAGAGAATTTGGCAAGTTGAGTTACGGATGACAGAACAGAAGTAGGCATATACAGAAATGAAAGTTAGACCTAAAGAAAAAAAAAAAAGGAATAAAACAGGAAGTTGTGGAGGCGTACTTCGTGACACACACACACACACACACACACACACACACACACACACACACACACACACACACAGACACTTAATCTCAGTCTCTTTCCTTAGATAAGATAGTGCATTGCTTATCACAATACAGTCTACGTCTATATCTATTGATGTTAGTTCTTCTTTTGTGTTCCTTTGTATATTCTTTTTACTTACCCACTTAATTAACTGCTTCCCTACGAAATTGTATGGATAAAGAATGAATAAAATGAATAATTGTTTCATTGTAGAAGAATGTATGTTACCAACGTTTCTCTCTCTCTCTCTCTCTCTCTCTCTCTCTCTCTCTCTCTCTCTCTCTCTCTCTCTCTCTCTAAGGTATGTATTGCTTGTTCAGGATTTTATTAGCTGAAAAAAAGGTAAAAAGGAGAAGGGAGGATTAAAGAAAGGTTGTTAATATACTGTGTAAACATCTACCTGACTTTCTATCTTTAAATTCCGTTCTCCCTTTCATTTTCTTCTTTTGCATCCTCTCTCTCTCTCTCTCTCTCTCTCTCTCTCTCTCTCTCTCTCTCTCTCTCTCTCTCTCTCTCTCTCTCTCTCTCTCTCTCTCCATTTCGTAAACTTCCCCTTGACCGGGTTTTCTTTTTTATTTACTTTTTATGTGTAGAAGTACTCATTGAGAGAGAGAGAGAGAGAGAGAGAGAGAGAGAGAGAGAGAGAGAGAGAGAGAGAGAGAGAGAGAGAGAGAGAGAGAGAGAGAGAATGTGATCATTTTGTT
The DNA here is from genome assembly GCF_035594125.1 of Scylla paramamosain. Lineage (NCBI taxonomy): Eukaryota > Metazoa > Arthropoda > Malacostraca > Decapoda > Portunidae > Scylla > Scylla paramamosain. Next base: position 13,580,418 of record NC_087170.1, on the reverse strand, counting down.
TCGCTTTATTTTATACTGTACTCTCTCTCTCTCTCTCTCTCTCTCTCTCTCTCTCTCTCTCTCTCTCTCTCTCTCTCTCTCTCTCGCTTTCTCTTGCTTAGGAATTCCTAACCAAGCTCGGCATTATTTGTACTACATATGGGAAAGTAAAGCCCCGGGCCGAGACACAGAGGAGAGAGAGAGAGAGAGAGAGAGAGAGAGAGAGAGAGAGAGAGAGAGAGAGAGAGAGAGAGAGAGAGAGAGCAAAATGCCTCAGCGATGTCACGGCAGCTGGTTGCACCACAAATCTTAACACTTTATCACCTCCTTTCTTAATCAGCTCAGCATCGGTAGTTCAGTGGTAGAACTCTCGCGCGCCACGCGAGTGGCTCAGGTTCGATTCCTGACTGATGCAAACACTGGTGTTCACTTTTACTGTGTATCCATGTCAGTGTTGTTGTTCATTTTGGGTCAGGGGTGCAGGGTTCTGAACTCCTCACACCTGTCCATCTTGGAGTGTTCCCCTTGTGTGGGGACACCTGTGTGCCCCTCGGTGGTGACGTCCTAGGGAAAGCCTGGTGTGCATAGAGGGCGTGGAACACGAGCGTGAGGAGGCGTGGCGGCGGGCAGGGCCTGAGTGAGGCAGCGGCTGTGTTCTCTGCGGCGGTGGCGTTACTGCGTCTTGTGTGGCGTGTTTTGGTGACAGCAGGAATAAGATGTGATGATGATTGTAATGATGATGATGATCATGATAGCACTGTGCTAGCACTGAGAATTTGAGCAATGGGATGGAATAAATCAATGCAATGTTATGTTAGGTTATGTTAAAATAAGTCAGGATAGATTAGGATAAAAGACAACTACATTTCACTCTCCAGGAATGTTGAAGAAAAAAATACTTTTGCTGAAAAGTTGCAACATACAGTAAAATCCCTCTCATCCGGCATTCGAGTATCCGGCAGCTTCAAGTATCCGGCACAGTTTTCCCCGAGCCTTAAAAATCAATAAAAAATCAATGTGTACTCATAAAATCGATTAAAATTCCCGCGCGAGGCATACTTTGTCCCCTCGCCACCAGAGCGCACTGCTTCGCGCCACCCGCGGCCCACTGCACTGTGTTTACTCAGTGACTCAGTCCCGCGTGTGCACTGTTTATCGCCTGACGCCTTCATCATGCCTAAAGTTGTAGAAAAGAGGAAGCGTGTTGTGCTTACACTTAAGCAGCTGATCAGATCAGCTGATCTTTGTTATGGTAAGATGCGTGAGTGTAGGGTGGTGATTGTGGACATAATTTCACTTCTATTCAAGTATCCGGTAATATTCAAGTATCCGGCATGTCGGTGGTCCCGTTGATGCCGGATAAGAGGGATTTTACTGTATTTCTTTATTTTCATGAATATGCAGAACAAATAATTATTTGGAGCAGGAAACGTGGCCGTATTGTT
>NC_087170.1:13538994-13576494 GCF_035594125.1 Scylla paramamosain | reverse complement strand
TCAGCCTCGTCTCCAGCATTTTAGCCTCCAGCATCACCGCCATCATCGCCATCGTCACCATCACTACCACCATCACAATCTTTTCACCATCCGCCATCCTGCGCCCTGGAAAAATAAAATGATGATTTGAGGAATTAAGTGTGGTGTGTGTGCGTGCGTGCGTGAGCATTACTATGAGGCTAGGATGTGGCGCGCACGCGCGCGCACACACACACACACACACACACACACACACACACACACACTGGTAGCTCGCCCGATTCAAACTCGGAAGGCCCCGGGTTCCATTCCTGGGTCAGGTTGGAAGTCTTTGGACGGACTTCTTTACAGTGTAGTCCTTGTTCACCCAGCAGCGATTAGGTACCTGGTGTAAGTCTGAAGTTGTGACCCGCTGCTATGTAGGAGAAACAAACTGAATAGAAAAAATACGCACGAGGTGGCCTGACCATGCCTGGCCAAGTCTACTAAGTTGACCATCTGACAGCCACAGTATAAAATTGTAAGATATTCCTTAGGGTTAAATGTATGCTTAAGATGTGGTATGTATGTATGTATGTTAGCACATAAGTATGTAACATGTGGATTTTCATCTGTAAGGCTGCGAGATTAATAAACTGAATATTACTATTTGTTATTACACGCGCTCGTGGAGGAGTGACCCACCGCGTCAGGAATACAGACGACAGCGGGAACAAGTGACCGAGGGAGAGCTTGATATATCTGAGTTATTCATAACACAACTTGGCAACATTGTGTGTGTGCGTGTGTGCGTGCGTGTGCGTATGTGGATAGCACAAGAGAGAGAGGGAGAGGGAGAGCGAAATCCCTTATCGATGTCATGGTAACTGGCTGCACCACAAATCTTAACACTTTATCACCTCCTCTGTTCATCAGCTTAGCATCGGTAGTTCAGTGGTAGAACTCTCGCCCGCCACGCGAGTGGCCCAGGTTCGACTCCTGGCTGATGCAATCACTGGTGTTCATTTTTATTGTGTATCCATGTCAGTGTTGTGGTTCATTTTGAGTCAGGGGTGCAAGGTTCTGAACTGCTTACACCTGTCCATCGTGGAGTGTTCCCCTTGTGTGGGGACACCTGTGTGCCCCTCGGTGGTGACGGCCTGCAGGGGGCAGCCTGGCGTGCGTGAGGGGCGCGGGGACACGGCCGTGAGGAGGCGTGGCTTCCGGCAGTGTCGGCGTGAAGCGGCGGCTGTGCGCTGTGCGGCGGTGGCGTTACTGTGTCCTTGTTGGCGCTTGTGAGTCTTGAGTGGTTTGGTGTGATGGCAGCAGGAACTGAATATGATGATGGTGATGATGTTGATTATAATGCTGCCAATGATGGTGATGATTATGAGGATGTGGATGTGGAGGATACTGAGGCGGAAAAGTAGGAGGAGGCGGAGGAGGAGGAGGAGGAGGTGGAGGAGGAGGAGAAAAAAGCATCAGTTGGTCGTTTCTCATGAGTCTTGCGAGTCAGACGTGACTTCCATCTCAACGTCCGGCCGTTTTTGTTTTTTTACTTCTTTTCCTTCTTGGCGGACAATAAAAAAAAAAAAAACATGAAAAGGAAAGAGAAAAAAAGCGTGTAACAAAATACCTCCTGAAATAAAAGGAAGCAAAACAATCGTTGTTATCCCTTGGACAGAAAGACGGAGAGAAAGAAAAGGAAAAAAAAAGAAAATAGAGAAAAAAAATGTCACTACTGAAGAGAGAGAGAGAGAGAGAGAGAGAGAGAGAGAGAGAGAGAGAGAGAGAGAGAGAGAGAGGGGAGGGGAGGGGGGAAAGGCTATCAGAAAGGCTCGTGTTTATGGTGAAAGTGACAGACAAACACGCCAGGTGATAATTATACTTTGGTTGGACTGTGCGTGTAAACCATCGGTCTTTATTCATCCTCCCTTGCATCCCCCGCTCATTTTATTAGTGTGTTCTTTCAATAGTCAACCTCGTCCTCCTCCGCCTCTTCTTTCTCCTCTTCTTTCTTTTTCCTTTTTTTCTTGTTGTTCTTTTTCTTCGTCGTCGTCGTTTCTTTTTCTTCGATTGGCTGTAATTCATCAATAATACTAATAAAAATTCCTCCTCCTCCTCTTACTACTACTACTACTACTACTACTACTACTACTACTATTCTCTTCTTCTTTCTTCTTCTTCTTCTTCTTCTTGTAATCTTCATCCTTTTAACTTGAAAAAAATTATATCACATTGGAGGTCCTCTTTCTGCTAATGCCCTTTTCCCCTCTTCATTCTACCTTCATTTTATTACTTAACACGAATCTGTTTTTCACTTACTACGTTTATTTATCTTTGCTACACTTCACTTACGCATTATCTCATTTCCTCCATAGCATTTTCTCCAGGGAAGGCTCCATGAAAGAAAACGGTGTAGTATGGGTAACACCACTAATCTGAGATGGCAGTGAAAGTGAGATTGAAGCTTGAGAAGTGAAGGGTGATGTTGATGGTGGTGGTGATGGTGATTATGATGGATTTTCTGAGGTAATAAGGAAGAGTAAAACAACAGTGGTTTGAAGCGTGATATTATTTTTGTTATTATTATTATTATTATTGTTATTATTATCATTATTATTATTTTATGGGTTATATACGACTTTTCTTCATTTCCTTTATCTATATATCAGTTTGTTTATCTATTTATCTGTCTATCTGTTAACCTGTCTATTTATCCATCTGTGTGTTGTGTACCTGCTTATCTGTCTGTCTAGCTGTCCATCTGTCTGAGTGTTTATGTCTGTCTTCCTAATGTGTTTGTTTATATGTTTATCTGTTTAGCTATTCATTTTTTTCTTTACTTTTTATCTCTCTCCCTGTGTGTGTGTGTGTGTGTGTGTGTGTGTGTGTGTGTGTGTGTGTGTGTGTGTGTGAGTCTGTCTGTCTATTTGCATGCCTCAGTCCCTCACCTACCCTCCACGGCGCCTCCTGTCCTGCCCCTTCACACTCACCATTCTCGGCCACCAGTCCCTCGAGGAGCGTGGCCAGGATGCTCTCCGCCCCGCCCCCGCCCACCCTACCGGTACTGCCCACTGCTGCCTCCACCCCTGCCACCCCTGCCCCACTCCTGGTCCCATTCCAAGTCCCATTCCAATCCCCAACTGACTCATTCCTAACCCTATTCCTTGTGGAACATACCCCATACTTGCTCCCATATATGGCACTGTGCCTGGTCCCATTCCCTGCAGCATGGCAAGTTGTGTTTGAGAATTTATACTTGGCTCTATTCCTGTCCTTATATTTGGCCCTGTTCCTAATCCCATTCCTGGCACGTAATTTGGCACTGTTCTTGTCTTCATACCAGATACTATTCCTTGTCCCATTCCTGGCACTGTATCTGGCATCATACCTGGCTTAATTTGTGGCCCTATTCCTGATCCCATTCCCGGCAATATACCTGAGAGCATGTCTGGTTTGATTTGTGGCCCCATTCCTGGTCCCATTCCTGGCCCTAAACTCGGCACCATTCCAGGTTTGAGTCCCGCCAGGATGCTCTCCACAGTCCTGGCCGTAAGGGGGTCTACCTGTGGCGAGACTGGGGGCCCTAGGTACTGATTGGCCTCAGGTACAGCGCCGCCAGGTATTTCGAGGGCGTTACTGATGATAGAGGGCGGTGGAAAAGTTGGGTTACTCTGCCACGCACGTGTTACAAGCATGGGTGTCCGTTCGTATGTCTGTCTACTATATGCTGCCGCTTCTGCTGCTCCTGCTTCGTCTTCAGTAACTCCAGGGTCAGTTGGCACGTCGTTCACTTTATCATTCCGTTTTCTATCCTCGTAGTAGTGTTGATAGTAATGTAATTTGCCGTTTTCTTCGTCTTCCCGCCCTTCATTCACATCTGCATCAGTGTCAACAGCCACCGCTTCGTCTGCCTTCACTTCACTCTCGCCCTTCACCTCTTCCTCGTAACTTACATCACCATCGGCATGTCCATTCTCATAGTCCTGTTCTTCACTCATTTCTGCATCTTCGTTTTCATATTTATACTTGTGGCTTCCGTCTTTTTTCTCTTTATCTACCTTTCCTTCATCCACCGAAGCACTCTGGTGGTTGTATTTTTCATCTTCATCTTTCTCGTCATCTTGAACATTCCCTTCTTGGTCCTGTTTAGTTTCCTCACGCATGACCTTCTCCTGAGTTGTCCCCGTGATATCTGAATCATAGTACTCATAATCATACTCATAATTTTCATCAATATTCTTGTCTTCTCTTTCGTCCGCAGCGGCAGCATCAATGTCAGCCTTTTTACCTTCTTCCTCACCCTCTTTATCACTTGATGTAGCATAACTCCCACCCTTTTCATCGCCATCTTTCTTCATCGTGCTATCGTTATCTTCCGCCAGCATACCGTCTACATCCACGTATTTCAAAAGTGGTGGGTTGTATATTTCATTCACCGCTGCTAGCATGTCTTCCTCCTGCTTCGTTAGTCTGTTAGCTTTCCCATCGTCAGTAGTGCCGCGTCTCTTCTTCTTCCAGGTGTGGCTTAATTTACCTGTCTCCTTATGTGGGTGATTCAAGTGCTTTTTAAACGCATCTCTTTGACTTGAAAATTCCTCGACTTCATCATTTTCTTTGTGTTTCTGGAAGTTTGCGTCCTTTGGCTTAACTTCTTTGGGTTTAAATCTTCCAGTCGTCATTTCTGCTGAGGAATATTTGGGTCTTGATTTCGCTTTGTTTCTTGGTGCTGCCTCTCGTTGCCTTTCGTGTCTACTTTCTTCTGAGTAACTTTCTGGACCTTCTTTCTTTATGTACTCCTTCTCCGTGTGTTTGTTATGTTTCCCTCTTCTCTTTCCATTCTTTCTTGCACCATCCTCCGTTTCATCTTCTTCCTTGCTGTCTTTGTATTGAATGCTTCTCTTATGTCTTCTCTTTATATTTTCCTTCCGCAGCTCCTTTTCTCTCTTCATTGCAGGCAGAGGCACGGGAAAATCTAGTTGAGAGGGAAGGGAAGAAACTTGAATGGGAGGAAAATATGTATTATTACCAGTAACTTCCAGGTATTGAGTCCCTTGTACAAGTAAGGTCAAAACTTGATTAACCTGCCCCTGTCGCCTTCACCTGGATACCTCACTCACTCTCTCCTGGAAAGCTAGTCAATATATGAACATAGAAATAACGGGCACCTTTCTAACTTACCTTTATTTTGACGCTGAAAAGGTGCAGGTGATGAGGACCTGTGATTGATAAGAATACGGCGTTTCTGTTTAAGTTTATGATCATCCTTGTCTGTCTGCTTCACATTTTCCTTCTTTCTATGTACTCTTCCGGCCTCCTTCCTTCTTCGATCGGTTTGTGTAGTTTTGTTCAGCCTCCCCATCAGGAACAAGAGGAGAGGAGGTAGTTGTGGCTTAGCATGCGATGTGGCCCTTATACACACCTTGCAGTAAGGTTTAAATTGCCCTGAGGTTGTGGGGGCCGTTTGTGATGACGGCGACAGATTTAATAGTGGTGGTGATGGTGTTGGTGTACCAGATCTGGGTATGGGTGTTGAGAGTGACTGAGATGGAAGGTTTCTGGGTAGTGGAAGGAGTGGCAGGGGTGTCTCAGGTGGTTCGAGTGGTTCACTGGGGGGTTCATGAGTGTTGGTGAATGTGTACAAGAAAACGTCAATGATCGGCTTGAGTAAATAGTGCAGGTGACCGAGAAGTCGAGGCTGGTGTGAGTCTGTGGTGTTTGTTGGTGAGTGAGTTGTGTTTATGAAAGTTATGGTGAGTCTTTTCTTCTCCTTTTTGTCCTCCTCATCTTCCTCCTCCTGATGCACCTCACCACTGCCATCCAACTCATTCTCATTGCTATTCATGTCACTGTTATCATCTGTGTCTGCATTATAAGTCTCACTATCATTTTCTTTCTCCTTGTCACTGTAACTCATCTCACTGTCATGCTCCCTACCTGTGTTTCTGTATGTCATCTCATCATATTTGTCACTGTAACTTGTCCCACTGTCATCATCACTGCCTGTCACTTCATTATCATTATCATTCCTCTCCTTCCCGCTGCCTCTGCTCCATCTCTCACCCTTACCATCATCACCATCAACCGCAGGAACCTCCATCCACTCCTCCAGCGTTTTAGCCTCCGCCGTCACCACCATCACCATCACCATCACCATCACCACCCATGTCACCAGCCGTCTAGCACTCTGGAAGAATAAAGATAAATGAAAATATAATTATTTCTTTTCTTAATTAATACACACACACACACACACAGACACACACACAAACACACACCACTTACCATGTCCGGGATGAAGGAGAGAGCGGGAGGAAGTGAGGGAGTGAGAGCGAGGGAGAGTGTAATATACAGGAAGTGAGAAACAGTCCTTCCTCTCTCTGCACCCCAAAGTTTCCCAAACAGTTTCATTTCCCTCCTGAAAGAAGTGTCAACATCCTGTCTGCGCTCCTTCACTCCCCTACCCTCACCCACCACTCTAAATAAGCTCTAAAAAAAAAAAATATTAAATTAAAAAAATAAGTAAATGAAAATAAATAAAATAAAACAAAATAAAAAAATCATGAAAAAGCACAATTTTATATAAAGACTATCTATTTATCTATCTATCTATCTATCTATCTATTTATCTATTTCATCTTTCTACCTACGTATCTATCAGTCTATTTATATATCTATTTATCTATGCATGCATCAGTCATTCAGTCAAGTTTATCTATTAATTAGTCTGTCTATCCCTTTACTCATCTATCAGAGTAACACCTTTCTGAAAGCTAGGTAGACTCGTATCATTTTAGGAACAAGAACACAAAGAAAAGATTTAGCAGTCCCTAGCGGCGAGGAGGAAACACTTACGGCAGAGCAGGTGTAGAGGAATGCCAGGAAAGACTGATAAGGTTTGCTACACAGGTGTTTGTTAGCGATTGTTGTACCTGTGTGAGCATGTGGCGGGAGAGGAAAATAGTTACGTAAGGTGTTGACATTACGAATATACAGGAGGAGGAGGAGGAGGAGGAGGAGGACAAAAACTAACAGTTCGCACCGTGTCGCCGAACCTCATGCGTCTAGCGAGCTGAACGTGACTTCCATTTCGTCCTCCCGCCGCACTGTTTTCTCCTCCCGCTGAGAGTGAAGAGATAAAAGAAAAAAGAAGCGACGAGGGAAAAAAGCGAGTTACAAAATACGTCTTGAAGTGAAAAGAAACATAAAACACGAGTAGAGACGGGAAAAAATGAGGGAAGGGGGGAAAAAAAAGAAGAGCACGTAAAGTTTGGAAATGCGTCATTGGTGGAAGGCTTGAGGGAGGCAGGGAGGGAAGGAAGGTGTTGGAGGAAAGAAAGAAAACGAAGAATGAGGAGTGAGTTAGACTGCTGTGTTACTGTAATACTGTGTAATGTTGCGAATATGATGTGTTATGCTTTGAATCACTATTATCAGTCTGCCAAACTCTTAATGTGTACTTTTGTTTAGAGCTAACTGCTGAATGAATAATGAGACATGAATAGTTACAGGTGTGATTTATACTGTATGTACATATGTATGTTAGTATGTGCAAAGTATGTATATATATTCAATTGAGATCTGCTCGTCAGGGAGCTCCGCATCGACGCACAGCTGCTGTACTGAGGATGTGTTTCTGAAAATTTGTGTGTATGTGTCATAAATGTAGTGCGGGTGTTTGGGAGCGACGGGCGGCCCTCCATGGCCACATGGGAGTGGGAAGCGTGAGGGGCCTTCCACGCGCAACGTCATTATTAACGAACGGCGTCTTCCACGCGCGACGTCGTTTTTAATGAATGAGGAATAAATGCGCTAGAACTGCGCTATTTCATTGTCTTATGACATCGTTATTGAGAGATGTCCTTTTATTTATTGGTCTGTTTGCTTATATATATGTATATATATATATATATATATATATATATATATATATATATATATATATATATATATATATATATATATATATATATATATATATATATATATATATATATATATATATATATATATATATATATATATATATATATATATATATATATATATATATATATATATATATATATGAGAGCGAAACACATTCTGTTTTCTTCTCACGGGAGTTCTATTCATATTCTAAAAGATTTCTGGTGTCTTAAGTTTATTCAAAATACGCTGTAATGAAAATTACATGGATTTGAAGTGTTTTCATGACTACAGTGATAATTTAACCGTGGTTCTGCACGACTGTGGCCTTTGAAAATAATCCTGATGAAAGCTGAAAGCATTTAAAAATACTTAAAACGTTTTAGAAAAAAAAATTATTACCGGATCTTTATTGGCAACACAAGAGTCACGATTCAGGAAGTGTTCCGGACCTTTGTTTGAGTTCAGTGCGTTGTTTTCCAAAACACGCGAGTGCGTGGCGAGTGCCTGGCGAGTGTCGCCGCCACACATCCGCTAGCCGCTTCGTCAACATTCAGTTTTACTGACATGATTTCACCAACCGCCTTTCTGTATTTGCTGTATACCTATCCAGTAGTTAAATGGTCTTTAAATATAATGAAACAAGAGCTCTTGACTTAGATTCATTTTCAGTGGATGTGAAACTAATATGAAAATGAATGGCACACTCTTTGAAGGCCCGTGTACAAAGCATTGGTCGGTACTGATGCGGAGTATTAGCGACGTTTACCTTGTCACTGTAACTTCTCCCACTATCATCATCACTGCCAGTCACTTCATTGTCATTATCATCATCATTCTTCCCCTGTGTTGCTACATAATACATAGTACAACTTATAATTAACAACCTCGTGAGGAACAACAACAGATATGCTGATGTTTATTCTTCCTTTATGATTTCTTGTACAGTCTCGGTCATAAGTTGTGTTCTGCTTCGTTTACAGCTCAAGTTCCTTCTTCCTTCCCGACAGCTCGCACTCCTCTTCTCACGACGAAGCAGGACACAACTTACGACTTATACATCTGCTGGAGTGCTTATACATCCCCCAGTAGATTATAGTACAGCTCTCTTACGCAGAAGGCGCCGAAGAAGGTACCCTGGATATTCTCTTTCGAGTTCTAATAAAAGGGCGCCCCATCGTCCTCCAGTACTCCATCAGCTGCTCCTCCCCCCACCTCCCTACAGGCAGTGATAGGGGAGGGGGGAGGGGAGGCGTTCCTGGTGGGAAGAAAAGATGGAAGAAACTTTATTTATTGGGGAGAAAAGGAGTTTTTTTTTGTGCGAGGTCTTTGGAAGGTGTGAGATAGTGTGTGATTCACCTACGGTCGTCTGCTGGTCACCCAGCCAAACCGTTATCCTACGGAAAGAGCTCAAAGCTCATAGTGACTGATCTTTGGGTAGGACTGAGACCACTTACACACCACACACTGGGACAGCGAGGTCACAACCCCTCGGGTTACATCCCGTACCTACTTGCTGCTAGGTGAACAGAGGCTCGCCCATTTGCTTCGCCGCTCCCGGGATTCGGACCCGGGCCTTCTCTGTTGTGAGCCGAGCGTGCTAACCAATACGCAGTGTGTGTGTGTGTGTGTGGAGGGGATTGGGGGAGGGATGGTGTATGTAAGTGCGTGTGTTAGCAAGAACCATGATAGAATATAGTTTATACCCTATTAACTAGTTACGTCTTGTTATTTAATCCAACTTGTGCCTAGTCAGCAGATAGTGAAAAAGAATTGAAAGTGAAGGTACTCGGTAACTTGCAGCAGCCTTGCCAGCAAACACCCACCTGCACAGGGCGACAGGAGAGGTGTGGGTGAGAAAGGCAAGTGATGTGACAGACTACGGCGGTACCTCTTTCTTCGCCTAAGTCCTCCTCCTCCCGACCTCCTTCTTCCCTTCTTCTTCTTTCTCCCGTTCCTCCTCCCTCCACCGCGCCTTCCATTCCTCCTTTTGTTTCCTCCACGTCTTCTGTTTGTCTGGTAGTTTTTCCCTCTTCCTCGATTTCTATTCCTCTTCCTTATAGGTTTGGTGCTCTGAGCCTTACATTTCTTGGGTTTCTGTGCAGGCGCGGGTGTTGACTGCTTAAACAAGCTGAACAGAGCCGAACAGTCCAAAGGGAGGTCGGAGGGCCAGTCGAGCAGTGTTGTGTTGCAGTTTGTACCGTTAATGAAAATCGTGGTATCTATGATCATTGGCTTGCTGGTGGTGGAGGTGGTAGTGGTGGTGGTGGTGGTGGTCGTGTTCGTGGTCCCCTGCGCTTCCACGACTTGAATTTCCATCACTATCACCGCCATCGTCACTATCACTGCCGGGCTCGTCCATGGCTGCCGCCTCACTCTCTGGGGAAGAAATAAGCGCCGTGTTTCCTGACTGGCTCTCACTACTGTCACTCTCTTTTCTTCTGCAGTGTTTACTTATTTGTGTCTTCGAAAACTGTATCCATCGTTATTATTGTTGTTGTTTTATGCGAGTTGTTTGTCACGTCACAGGGTTAGTCTACACACACACACACACACACACACACACACACACACACGGAAGAGCGACCCACCATGTCCGGGACGATAGCGAGAGTGAGAGCGAGTGAGTGGAAAGAGAAAGAGTGAGAGGAGTTTGGAAGAGGGAAACAGAGATAATGGCGGCAACTATCCTGCCCTCTCTATTTTATTCATTTTCTTTTCATTCTTCTCGCCTTTTTCAACTTTCTGCTGTTTTTTTTTTTTTATGATGTATCCTCCCTCCTCCCCCCGCCTCCTCCTCCTCTTCCTCCTCCTCCTCCTCCTCCTCCTCCTCCTCCTCCTCCTCCTTCATCAACTTTGTATTTTGTTTTTCCATGAGAACATTCGATATCTGCATTCCACGACGGCGCAGGTGTGTTATTTCTCAACACAAGGTCGCTGAAATGCTTGTTAAATTTGTGTACATTTCGAGTGCGCGAACACACACACACACACACACACACACACACACACACACACACACACACACACCATTATATTAACCATAAAATTCGACACACACAATGGTAAATTATTCAAATCAATTCATTACGAAGCAGAAAAGTAGCCACAACACCTGCTATGATATTCCTCCATACTTTTAAAACTGTTCACATGTATTAACAACCTTTTATCATGTCATATATTCCTCGTAAAAACTCCACGTGTTAATAATCACTCAAAGTATTATTGAAACCAGAGACTAATAAGATCACCACTTCAATTGCTTTGCTACATATCTTATCAAAACATGACTGGCTGTTGACATGACTCCCTCACGTCTGGTATGTTCTTCACTGCCATTAGTTATTATTATTGTCACTAGCTATATTTTTTTTCTTTATCCCTCACATACGTATACCCGCAATTGTCTCTGGCACGCAGTAGACATAGAGAACATGACATGCACTAGACAAGATTGTGCATGGACTATTTGAGAATCGGAATGGCTAGGAGAAGGAAAGACAGATGAAGGACTAGATAAAGAAGACCTTCGATTTGCTTGGGTGTGGCTTGGTGTGCATGAACATAAGGTAGGATGACGGACTGAAAAGATGGAGAACAGCTATGTGACAGATGTAGGTACAAGGCCAATCATTAATTAAGGAATGATAAGCTAGGGATGGTAAAAAAAAAAAAAAAGCAGAGAAGAATCTTTTAGAGTAGATGAACAGAAGGAGGCGGGAGGAGAGATTGAAAACTAGATAGAGAGATAAGGTACGATTTTTTTGCTTGTGTCTAGCTTAGAGTGGACGGAGAGTTGATAAAGATGAGTGGAACAAGTTGAAAGAAAGGTTTGTCCTATAGCATGTTACACACACACACACATACACACACACACACACACACACACACACACGCACCATCTTAATTAGTGAGTGTAGTTTTTTTTTATATATTTTATTTTTTGTGCTTCTTGTCTGTTTTTTTTTTTTCATTATTATTATAATCATCATCATCATCATCAGCAGCAGCAGCAGCAGCATTTACCTTTGTCACTTTAAGCCGGGCAGTTTTGTAGATCTTGTTGCGATGATCTTGCCTAGATATTCTTATAATTTTCTTACCTTTATTGTTATTGTTATTATTATCTTTATTGTTATTATTATTATTATTATTATTATTATTATTATTATTATTATTATTATTGTTATTATTATTGTTATTATTATTATTATTATTATTATTATTATTATTATTATTATTATTATTATTATTATTATTATTATTTTAGTAGTACTAGCAGTACGAGTAGTAATAGTAGTAGTAGTAGTAGAAGTAGAAGTAGGAGTAGGTGTAGTAGTAGTAGTAGTAGAGGTAGAAGTAGGAGTAGTAGTAGTATTAGTAGTAGTAGCAGCAGTAGTAGTATTAGTAGTAGTGGTAACAGAAGTTATAGTAAGGTATTTGTAGGATTTTATTGGTATTTTTATCGTTTTCACTGTTATTATTTTTTGTAACAGTCTTAGTAGTAGTAGTAATTGTAGCAGCAGCAGCAGCAGCAGCAGCAGCAGCAGCAGCAGCAGTAGTAGTAGTAGTAGTAGTAGTAGTAGTAGTAGTAGTAGTAGTAGTAGTAGTAGTAGTAGTGGTAGAAGTAATAGAAGTAGAAGCAGCTGTTATTTTTTTTTTCCCCCTTTTTCCTTCTTCTTGTGCTCCATAACATTTGATCGTAACTAGGTTACATTACTAGCTACAGTATTACAGTCACAAACAAACCAAGGCAGCGGAGTCGAGTGATGGTGCTTCTAATAGATCACTGAGGTGCTGTACGGAAACACACGAGAGAAAACCGAGAAAGAAATATCCCTTACCTCACACAAAATATCCCTGGAACTCATAGCAAATATTCCTGAAAGAAAAGGAAAAGAAAAAGAAAACCCTGCAAAGAAAAAATAAATAAATAAACTAAAATAAATAAATAGATAACACGCCAATGTATCGAAATAACATATCTTGGTGCAGGTGACGGTGATGGTGACGGTGAAGGTACCCTGAAGCAACAGCCACACTAGTGAAGCATCCTGGTGACCACGAACCCTTTCTTTCCATCAGCAACTCCCCATTTCACTCTCTAGACTTGCACAGCTGGTGATTGTGGTAAATATGGTGATTGTGTTTCTCCCGTCTCTTCTCCTGTTGCCACTTCCTCAGTGTCCGGGGCGTACTGTCCTCCGCTCCTCGTCAACAGTGCCATGAAGGTGTTGGCCAGGCCCTTAATCGTCTCCAAGATGTCAGTCTGTCTCTTCCGCCGCGCCTTCTGCCCCGTCACCTCCTCAGGTTTACCGGAGCGAGAGTAGAAGTTAAACGTTTGCTCCACCACGTTAGAGGTTGGCTTGGGTTTCGGTTTTGCAGTCTCTCCAGTGACCCCGTCGACGGTTTCATCGCGTCTTACTCTTTCAAAGTCTTCACTCACTTCGGTGTTCTCTTCTATGGGCTTCGCCTCCTCCGTCTCTCCTAAGGGCTTCGCCTCCACCTTCCCCACCACCACCACTACCAGTGCCAGTGACACAGCCACCACCGCCACCACCTGCCACTTCAAGACCTGTAATGGAGATGTGTCTGCGTTACTTTTATGCATCAGTCAGTTTACTTCTAGATGAGTCCCAGGAGTAGCTTTGAAATTGATGGCACAGGATAGTCATCATTTTAATCTCTAGAAAGTACATGCTTCCATTGTGTGATTTCGTTATTATTCCTGTTTAATGTTTAAAGAGAAAAAAAAAAATCAATGAACTCATCCACTATGTCATCCACAACTTAACCTTATCTTCTCACTTACCCTTTCATTCACTACCTTATCCACCACCTCATCTGTAACCTCCTCCATCGCCTCATCCACAATTACTTTCTATTCCTTTCAAGTACTGACACTCTCTTGCTTAAGCCTCTACCTAGAAACTCAAGCTTAAGATCTACCTTAAATAACACCACCTTTAGTTTCTTCTTGTTTGTTTTCACCCATCTATATTCTAATACTGTAAGACACCGAGGATCTTTCTGTCCTGCCATGCGTCAGTAAAACATTCATTCAGTCACTCCTTTTGCTTCCATTTCACTCCATCACTACAAGTCCTGGTATTTAGTTTCGTTCGGAATGTCTGTCTCATGCATTGTTATTTCATTACTACGCAACACCAAGAGTAGTTTCAGTTTCCTCTTTCCCTCTTCACTCACTTCCTCTCAGAAGGAAAGGGAAAAAACTCTTCCCAACTTGCTGTTCCCCAAAAAGTCAAAGAAAGAGTTAAGAAAAAAGAAGTAAGAAAAAAAAAAATGGATCAGCTTAGTTCCGGAGTTGTTTCGATATATAAACTGAAATAAATAATCAGCTTCTCTCTTTCGGTTTTCCTACTCCTTTTTGGGAACGACATTTGAGTGAGCTGTTTTTATTATTTCTTTTATCTTTTTTCTTCCTTGCTCGATCTCACTGATACATAAATAGTCTCCTCTTTTGCAGCTGTTCAGGTGGTAGAATTTACTAATAAAATCTGAGTCTCCCTTCCCCTAAACGTAGCTGTAAGCAAATTACCAGGGAAACAAATTGAAACTAATAGAGAAACAGCTTCCGTTAAATAGTTAGTCTGTTAGCATAGTTAAGTTAAATAACCAGGGAAACAAGTGAAAAGTGATAGTTGTAATGCTTCCGTTAGATAGTTAATCTCTCAGTGTTGTTCCGATAAAATTGACAGTTGACGGTACTTTACTAATGAAATCTTTATCACTTGCCTTATTACACATATTCTACCTAAGTATTCATTTCATTCCTAATAAAACTAACCTTCCAATGTAATTTTGTGGCCTTTGTTTAATATAAAACACACACACACACACACACACACACACAAAAACATCGGGAGGGCCAGGGTTCGAATCCCGGGTCAGATCAGAAGTCTTTGGGCGGACTTCTTTATAGTGTAGCCCTTGTTCACCTAGCAATAATTAGGTACCTGGTGTAAGTCGGAAGCTGTGACCCGCTGCTAGATAGGAGAAACAAACTCTGAAGAAAAACAAAACAAAAAAAACACGACCATTCAGGGCCTATCCACTAGGTTGACCGACGCCATCTGACAACCACAGTATCGAATTGTAAGATACTTCCCTAGAGTTAAATGTCTAGTTAAGATGTAGTATGTATGTCAGTATGTAAGTATGTAACATGTGGATTTTGAGTTGTAAGATTCCAAGATTAATAAACCGAATATTATTATTATTACACACACACACACACACACACACGCACACACTCACCATGTTTTTGACGTAGTATAGGAGAACCAGTGAGGGAATGAGAGTAAAGGGGGAGTTTATATAGAGGAGAGGATAAGTAATTGTGACGAAATGTTATCCCTCTTCCCCCCCCCCCCACCCTTGTCCGTTTCCGCTCTCATTTCTCCCTCATTCAGCATTGCGTCATTCCCTCTTATCCCTCCCCCTCCCCTCCCGTCTCCCCCATCCCCTCCTCTCGCTTAGTTCTATCTTTTCTTCATCTATTCTTTTGTTTCTGTTTGTCTGTTTACTCATGTATTTAGCTATTACAGTGTCTTCCTGCATGATGAGAGAGAGAGAGAGAGAGAGAGAGAGAGAGCACTACAGGGATATCGCGGTAACTCAGACCACACAACAAATCTTGAATTTCTCAGCTTTAGAGCAATTTCGTATCAAGCATCGGTGGTTCAGTGGTAGAATTCTCGCCTGCCACGCGGGAGGCCCGGGTTCGATTCCCGGCCGATGCAGTAATTCTTTTTTATTTATTTATCTATTTATTTTATTTATTTTATTTTTTTGTATCTGGAAAAGAACTGCTAGATATGTGCTAGATATGTGTGGGTGCTTTTCCTTACCGTGTTCCTGTTGCACTAAAATCAATGAATACTCCAGCCATTTGGCCTCATGACTTCACACTGATTTTGTTTGGAGATGATTTCAACGTTCAAGGTTGAGTGTTAGATGTGCCGCAGCTCGTCTCACCTACACAAGAGGATTTCCCCCTCGTTATTTTTTCCTCGTTTCATTATTATTAGTCTAATATACAGTAAGAGAGGCTCTGGCCAAGAGGTACAGAAAAGAGAGCATGGCGAAGAATTAGTAAAAGAAAAAAGTGAGAAAAAGCTTCTGTATGATAAAAAGAAGAGAAAGATGAGAAGGAGGAAGAGGAGGAGGAGGAGGAGGAGGAGGAGGACAAAACGAAACCTTACATTGCCTAACCTGCGCCTTTGCGAGCTAAACGTGACTTTCATATCGTTATTTCCCTTCGGTGTTTTCATTCCGCCGACGAGGCAAGCGAGAGAAATCAGCGGGGACAAGAACCACAGCGATAATAGGGAATATAAGACCAATTGTTGCCCCTTCAGGAGAGAAACTGGCGCCATAACAAGAATTAGGCAAGATATGAACGTGAGTGACTGGAAGAGCGAGGAAGTGGAAGAGGGAGCAGGTGGAAGCAGAAGGGGTAGAAGAGGGAGGGAGAGGGAGCAAGAAAAGCCGGAGAGGGATGGGAGGGGGAGGATAGATTAATGGCGTATTTCTCAAAGCCACGGGGATGTAGATGAGAGGGAAGGCAGTGAATGTTTACGTGTTAACTGGCAAGGCACATGATGCTACAAGGACTTACTCAATAGTTCTGCCTCCTAACGAACTCAGAGTTACCTTCCACGCTCCACATCATTACTCTTGAGGGTTTGTGGTGACGGTGGGTGATGGGAGCTATGGGTGGTGATGAGGGGAGCGATGGCTGGTGATGATGCAGTGATGGGTGGTGATGGGAAAGTGATGGGTGGTGATGGGGAGTGGTGTGGGGTGTTGCGCGTTATGGATGGTAATGAGGTGTTATGGGTGGTGATAAGGAGTGATGGGGAGTGACAGGAAGTAATGTAAAGTAAAATTTTGAGTGAATAGAAAACAACTTTTTTCTTATGTATAAAGGCTTAAAAATGGAAAAAGGCCTGCTTAATTCTCTCTCTCTCTCTCTCTCTCTCTCTCTCTCTCTCTCTCTCTCTCTCTCTCTCTCTCTCTCTCTCTCTCTCTCTCTCTCTCATCCTTTAAACATGCAAACTGTTAAGCAAACAGAAGACGCACACAGGCAGAGGGAGAGGGAGAGGAGGGATGCACTCGTAGTAATGATGCAAGACTGACCCCGGGGAAAGGAGAAGGAGGAGGAGGAGGAGGAGGAGGAGGAGGAGGGAGAAAGGGGATAAAACGTGAAGGGGTGAAGGAATAATATATATTCCGTCTTTAGAATTTCTTCATTACATCGTACCGCCCGCCCTGACTGACTGAGAGTGATTCTGTTAGTTGCTACGCACTCCTCGACTTCGTGGCATCATGGTTTGTCTCTCTCCACTGTGTGTGTGTGTGTGTGTGTGTGTGTGTGTGTGTGTGTGTGTGTGTGTCCCAGTTTATTGACATGATAAACGTGGTAAAGAATCAGCAAGGATGTGATCGACGTCATACAGAAATTCATTATATTCGATCATTTCATCTGACTGAAGGAATCTGTAACACTGAGAGAGGAGAGAAGACAGTGATGGATGAAGTGATGCATGAGATGATGGATGAGTCTATGGGTAAGGTGAAGCATGGCGTGGCGGATGAGGTAGTGGATGAGAAATTTATGAAATGGTGGGGTACGATGGTGGACGAGGTGATGAATGAAGTGGTGGATTAGATGGTGGTTAAGACGGTTATGGATGAAACAGTGAATGAGGCGGTGGCAGACAACAACACCTACTCTATTGCAGGGCTCGAAGTGGCAGTTGGTGGCGGTGGTGGCGGTGGTAGTGGCACTGGTGGTGGAGCTTGGGAAGGTGGAGGCGAGGTACGCGGGAGAGGAGACTAACGGCCTGTATGCCCGTATTTCCCCTCCTCATCCTCCTTTTCCTCCTCATCTTACTCCTGATACAGCAGGAGAGAGAAGCACGTCCATCCTCGGCCGTCACGGTTCCGATGAGGCAGTAGAGAGGCGTAAAAGAAGTGCCAATGAAGGAGACGAGCAGCAGGGAGCACTGAGTCGTCAAGCCAGAAGTCCTGATGAAGTCTCTGATTCTATTGGGAGGGTCATGGACTCCCTCAAGAGTTTAGTGCAGGCATCTATTAATTCCTTTAACGTGTTGATAAAAAGCGGCCTTGGCTTACCATTGCTAGGCCTCCAAAATATCTAAAGTCAAACCAATCACAAGAACAATAATTATCACGAACATTGTCACTAGAAAATGAGAGTAACATCAGTAACATCCACGTGCCTCAATGTTGCCAAGTCGAGAGGTGGGACGCGTCACCCTAACCACCAATGTAACCTGCTGACGGCAAGCCTCGTACACACCACCTACACGCGCTATTTGAGGAGTGCTTGCAAGTCATTGCCTGCCTGTCATTCCTTTCATCGCTTCCACTGGGAAACTCTGGAACTCTCAGCCTGTTTCTGTTTTCACTCCTTCCTACGACTTGCAGTGTTTCAGAAGAGGAGTATTAAGACTTTTTGGGAATCTATTTCTGTAATTAAATCTTTGGGATGCTGTATTGAATACCCTTTTATTTTTTCTCCCTCGACTCCTATGAATACTCGCACATAATCCTGAAAATTTTGCGAGAAACTTAATGTTGTCTCCTGATTGTTTCTTGAATGTGTGCTTGTTGAGTGCTGCCTCAAAACTCTAGACGCACCCTTGTGACTGTGTGCGTCAGGACTGTCTTGTAGCGTCTCCCACGAGTGATCAGACAGTTCAGAAACACTCGTGGGTCTATCTAATGTGTAACAACTGACGATAGATATCAAAGCACAGGCAAATAAATGGATAAAAATGAATGCCCTGTTTGCTATAAGCACCTAAGTGTGTGTGTGTGTGTGTGTGTGTAAGAAATTACACATTTCCCATAATGCACTGCTGCGTTTGTCAAAAGTTTGGGCAATGTAGATACGGCCAATAAGTAGCCAAAAAAAAAAAAAAAATACGCGGTTTCATTTGAGTAATACTAAACAGGTTATGAAGAAATTATAAAAGCACATGCACTAAAAGTTTTTATCTACTCATTGATGTCCTTTTATTAAGCCCGACAACCCATAGCAGTCCAAAAGTTTATTGATGGTGGAGGGCTGTGAAGACTGAAGGGAGTGTTGAGCATCAGGATCCAGAGAAAAAGTGGCGTGACATCAAGGCTGGCATTCTTGACTGCGGGGTGTGTCAGTGCAGCCTCTGTTCAATACACGCTCATAAAACACACCAAACTTGTGGTCTGGTATTACAATTCACGCCTTAATAAAAAGAGGTCTTACTAGAAGCAGGTTTACATGCAGATGGTTCTTGTATCAAATGTTAGATTATATTATCTGTGGTAATTCGTCAGATAAGATAAAAAGTACAGTGACCTAATTATTTTTTTTTTATCTGATTGCACCTCAAGCAAATATAACAAAACTACAATGAAATATAAGTACACGTAGGTAATTTTTTTTTTTTTTTTTAGTTTCCAAGGACGAAAAATAAATAACCATAAAATTAAATAGCATAAGATAAAACAAATGAAAGTAAGTAAATAAGTGAATGAATAGAAAGACAGATACATAAATAAATAGACAAACAAATAAATAAACGTAAGAACTAAAGAAAATAAGGGAAGTAGCAAGAAGCCATCAGGCGTACACGTGGCAGTCCCTGTACAAAACATGCTTACCTATTTCCACTAATCATCCCCATCCATACATTTATCTAGTCTTTTTAAGCTCCTTAATGACTTCTTCGGGGCCACCAGTTTTATCTTTGTGGCCACCAGTATCATCCTCTTGGTCACCAGTATTGTCATCGTCGCCAGCAGTACCATCAAGGCCATCAGCCTCATCCTCGAAGTCACCAGTATCCTCCTCAAAGTCCGGAGCGTCCTCCAAGCCGTCGTGCCCGTCCTCGCTGTCGTCATCCACGTACACATACTCGTACTCATACTTACAGTTACCGCCTGGTCCACATGAACTGTCCAGCGTGCCTGGTTCGTCTGGTTGTTTCCATTCACCTGGTTCGACTCGTTGACCTGGCTCTCCCGGGTGACCTGGCTCGCCTGTCTGACCTGGTTCGCCAGTATAGCCTGGGTCACCCTTTTGACCTGGTTCACCTGGCTGACCTGATACACCTATCTGGCCCGGTTCACCTGGATAGCCTGGCTCACCTTTTTCACCGGGCTGACCTGGGTCGCCCCAGTGACCTGGTTCGCCTGGTCCACCTGAGTCACCTTTATGACCTGGTTCTCCTGGCTGGCCCCCGTGGCCTGGTTGGCCAGGAGCTCCGGGCGGGCCGGGCGGGCCCACTGCGGCACACAGCCCAGACTGACAGGAAGCGGATGGACAGGAACCGGTTTCACAAAAACAGATACCACCTTTACAGTACTTCTCCCTTCTCCTCCTCCTCCTCCTCCTCCTTCTCCTCCTTCTCCTCCTCCTCCTCTTCTTTCTGCGGCGTTCACGTCGTCGTCTGGGTTGTCTTCTTGTTTCCTTATTGTTTTCACACGTGTTTTTCTCGCATCTTAATTCCTTTCCTCCATCTTTCGTGTTGAGGTCCTGAGGTGGGGAGGCCGCGGGGAGCTGGTCTGTGCCGGGTGCCTGGGGTGGCAGCAGCGGTGAGGTTAGGTCTTGTGAGAGGCCAGACTTTTGAACCTTCCGGCGCCTTGTGAGTGTTTCAGGGCCCACTGGGTGTTTGATGATTTTCATCAGGTTGCCATCCTCCCCATCGCTACCACCAGTTAGTGACGTTTGTAAGCTGGTCTCCTCATTCGTCGCGTTTATTCGCCTTCCGCTCGCCTTCCGCGCCTCCGTCACCAGTAGCGTCACCACCACTACAGTCACCAGCTGCCACTTCACGCCCTGTTGAAGAAAAAGAATGTTTTGCTGCCTGACCACCACAGCCACCGCCGCCACCGCCACCACCACCACCACCACCACCACCACCACCACCACCATGTTATTAATTTTACACAACCTCATTCATCCCTCATGGTGCAGTCATGGTCAATAGTCTATTAACGCACTATATTCTCTTCCACCGTGCTTTGTGTTTTCCGTCTTTGTATTTTCCGTCTGTCTTGAGTTTTTTTAGTACACGAAGAATCTGTCAACTGTCAGGTTTGGTAAGGATACTGACAGCTGATGAAGAGACTTGGGTTTGAGGGAAAAAGTAGTAGAGGTGAACTTTTGATTACAATTAATAATAAAATATCTATCTATCTGTCTATCTTTTTTTATGTACGAGGAGCTATGACCGAGTGCAACAAAACTGATTAAAAAGGACGCCCACCGAAGGTACTGTGTCAAAAGAAAACAGTTCAAAAGCAAGTCCAAAATTACATGGTGAAGTCTTTATATCAACGAAACCACTAAGTCTGTTTGTCTGTCTGTCGCACCGAAGAGCAACCCACCATGTCCACGATGTAGGCGTGAGTAGCAGCGAGTGACTGAGGGCACAAGATAGGAGTGCATGTAGAGAGGAGCTTGTGTCCACCGCCTCCGCTGCTGTATTTATCTCCCCGCATCATCCGCGCACGTGTCTGGAAGTGTTTGTGGCTGGATGGATGTTTATGTTGTTTCTTCGTCGCTTTTGTAAAGTTCTGACCTAAACAGTTCTTTCCTCCCACACTGTCTACTTAGAAGGAAACACTGTGCAATAGACATGTGAAACTTAAAAGAACAGACATACATACACATACCAAGCCTGTCTACATATACCAAGGCTGTCTTCCCCAAAAAGGAGGGTAGCCAAGAGAAGGCACACAGCTTTCATATTCACACTCATTCACACAACTCTCTTAGCTCCTTGGCCCCTGACGGAGAAGAGAAAGTACTCCTGCCCTCACTTCACGGAGATCAGTCGCACAGCTTGGACAGTTTGGTCTGGAACAAGGCTCCTTCATAGCAAGTACCCTTCCCTACCACGCCCGATTGCCCTATACTGTGGGAGACTTCGACGTGTGCCGCCTTCCTCGGAGTTTGCAGGGCCGCGTCATTCCTCACGCACTCACAACCGCTCTCCACTCAAAAAAAAAAAAAAAAAAAAAAAAAAAAAAAAGAAAGAAAGAAAGAAAAATCGATAGACCAAATACCACAAGAAACAAAACTGGAGAAATATTTGTTGTCCCTTGTAGAAATGGGAAAAATATACCTTAACAAGAGTAAGGCAAAGTTTGCTACGTGTGTTGTGTGAGGTGAGAGGATGGACGGGGGTAAAAAAAAGTAGAAGGTTGTAATGTCTCTAGGTGTGTCTAGGTGTAGCGGTAATGAAGGGTGGTGGTGATGGTGGTGATGACTGGTGATGGTGGTAACGATGATGGTGATAATGAACAATTATTACCACCCCTGACCCCTTGACTACCATGATGGATCTTTGTTAACATTCTTACCGCTGTCAGAATTGTTTGCACGGACACAAAAAAGAGAACAAAAGGATAACCTCGATCGTTTCCAAGATACTGAATTATTCAATATTCTACTGTAGAAAAACAAGCCTTGGTAGTGAGAAATATTGTCGTGCAGTGAAAGATTCAACTGAGTCTTAAGTTCTTTCGGTTTGTTCGTGTGTGTGTGTGTGTGTGTGTGTGTGTGTAATTCAAAGATAAAACAGCAAAAATTGTGTTTCCAATACCTTCTGAATCACAACTATACAAGCATCGGTGGTTCAGTGGTAGAATTCTCGCCTGCCACGCGGGAGGCCCGGGTTCGATTCCCGGCCGATGCAAGACTGTTTGTCTCTTTTTTATTCTTTTTATCTTTTGTGTGCGATAAAATTGATCTGTTCTATCTGGGATTTATCTGTTTATTTGTATAGTTTCTTTTTTTTTCTAGTTAGGTAGGTGTGTAAACTTTTGGACTGTTTGCACCTGTCCATCATGGCATCCTCTCTCGGCATGGGAACACCTGTGTAAGGGCGTGAGATGTGTGTGTGTGTGTGTGTGTGTGTGAGTGTGTTTGTAAGTTTGCATGAGCGTGTCGAAAGTCATAACTTGCTCGACTCCGTTTCATAATATTCGTATAACGAGATCGAAGCGCTGTACTGAAGGAAAAACAGTGATAGAAGGGGCAATTAGAGAGAGAGAGAGAGAGAGAGAGAGAGAGAGAGAGAGAGAGAGAGAGAGAGAGAGAGAGAGAGAGAGCACGTAGGAATCAGTAAAAACACAGAAAAGAGAACAGTTTTTATTATCTTTTTTCTCCGCCAACAGAAGAACGAGTCTCACGCGGAGGGAAAAGTTTTATTATACAATACTCTTCGACTTTACCTTCCATGAGTAAAATAAATAGGGCGATAAATAATGCAATTGGCAAAAATATACAATAAATATGTAACTATATTCTATAAAGAAATGTTCCTAGATTTACATTTGTTTATGTTCGTGAGTAATGAACAAGGTGCAAAATGAGAGAGAGAGAGAGAGAGAGAGAGAGAGAGAGAGAGAGAGAGAGAGAGAGAGAGAGAGAGAGAGAGAGAGAGAGAGAGAGAGAGAGAGAGAAATGGTATGTCTATGAACAACATTTTTTAGTATTTTAAGGTTTTTATATTTTTCTTGTTTTATTTTAATTTTTTTTTTTTTTTTTCGTTGCTTCTCTGTAGCTGTTTTCTTTTCTCGTTGTTTGAGCTTCACGCAACGTCTCAGCTTCTCAGCACGCTGTAAAGGAAACAAATAAGAATATCAAAATAATCTGCAGACGTTAAAAACATAAACATTAAAATAAACATTGGATGAGAGATTAAACATTGCAGTTAATTCACGCAGTTGTTACATTTATATTTCTTGATCAGAGAGAGAGAGAGAGAGAGAGAGAGAGAGAGAGAGAGAGAGAGAGAGAGAATCATCGGTAAAGACAAACTCTATCATACGGTGTCATATGAGTTAAGTTACATCGCTTCAAATCGACCAGTTAAACTAAACATTACATACATTCAAATAAGAAAGAAAGGAAAAAGACATGAACTTCTACTTACACTTTTATCTTCCCCAAATGATGTGATGGAGGTCCTTAAGGAAGTCGATGATGATAAGGAACTCATTTTTTCCAAACAAACTCTCCTTACTTTCATCCGTGAAATCAAACTTGCTGTCAAACTTTTCCTTGCTGAACCCTTTACTGCCAAACAACCCCGGTGACCTTTCCTTGCTTCCCTTGTTGAACAGCCCTAAGATGTCGAGATTTTTAAGCCCACCTCCGCCAAAAAGTCCCCCTCCTGTGCCCTTGTTCCCGAATAAACCTGACTTTTCTTTGCTAGGCACCAATACAAGGTCAGGGATTTCAAGGCTGTCACGGTAGTAATCCACGTCTAATCTTTCCTTACTTCGACCTTTGTTAAATAGTCCTCTTGGCCTTTCCTTGCTGTTACCTTTGTTAAATAATCCTCCTGACCTTTCTTTACTGCCCTTGTTAAATATTCCGAAGAGGTCAAAGGCATTACCGAAGAGTCCTCCTCCTCTTCTGCCCTTATTTGCAAAGAGACCACCTGATCTTTCTTTGCTGTTGCCCTTGTTGAATAAACCACCTAACCTTCCCCTGCTACCTTGCCCTTTGTTACCAAATAATTTAAGTCCTTCTCTGCTGCCTTTGCCATATGACCCTGATATGTCTAACTCACCTGCTCCCTTGCCAAAGACACCCCCTCTGTTTAAACCTCGAAGACCCTTGCCTATTAATAATTTCTCCCTACTGCTTCCATCGTCAAGAATTTCAATTATTTCCAGGTTTCCTCGTTCCCCTTTTACACCTTTCCCAATTAGGCCAATAGACTTCTCCCTACTGTCGTCCTTGTCAAATATGTCTATAATCTCCAATCCTCCTCGGTCTCCCTTTTCACCTTTTCGGAATAGGCCTCCAGATTTCTCCCTGCTGTCTCCCTTGTCGAAAATCCCAAAAATGTCTAAACCTCTTCCTCCGCTTCCCTTTCCAAATAGTTCTCCAGATTTATCTTTACTGTTTCCCTTGTCAAAAAGTCCAAAAATGTCAAAGTGCCCTCGTCCACCTTTTCCGAGTCTTTCCCCACTGTTCCCCTTGTCAAAAAGACCAAAAAGATCGAAGCCACCTCTGTCACCCTTTCCAAACAGCCCTTCAGATCTCTCCTTACTGTTACCTTTGTTAAAGATTCTGAAAATATCTAGACCACTTCCTCCTCCCTTTCCAAACAGCCCTCCAGGTCTCTCATTACTATTTCCTTTCTTAAAAAGTCTAAAGATATTCGAGGTCCCTTTTCCTCTACCACCCTTTTGCCTCTTTGATATGCATCTTTCCCTGCTGTTTCCTTTCCCACCTAACCCTCCACCTTGTTTTTCCCTGCTGTCTCCCTTACTGAAAATGCCAAAAAGACCAGAGCCCTTCCCGCGCTGTCCAAAGACCTCCCCGCTGTCACAGTCATCAGTGTCTAGGATGCTGAAGATCTCCCTTTTGTTTGCGCCGGTTGCAGTTTCGTCATCCGTATTGATTATGTCAGCGATGTTTTTAGGAGACTCTTGACTCCTTTCGTGACTTCTGCTTGCACCTTTTGAGATCTCTCCACTTGGGCCTTTGTCTCCTTTCCCCAAGAGGCTCAGCGTCGCCGCTCTGTTGATCTTCTCGAGATTTGCCAAGCTGAGAAGAGCTCCTTGGTCCAGCCCGCCGTACTTGGAGAGGTCGACTGGAATTGCTCTGTGGATCGAGGCCGCAATCTTGGCAGCTTGTAAACGGTCGACGCGCTTGTCTCGGACTGTGCTTCCTTCATCACTGGCGCCTCTTTTCTGGTTCCGATTTTCACGTGCGGTGTTGCCGAGGGAGCCTTCATTGGTGGCAGCGGTGTGGTGCGTCACGTTGCTTAGTGCACCTGTGAGTCCAGTTGTTCTTAATGATCCACTGTTCCCATTGGCGACTGGAGCACTTTGCACTGTGTTGATAATCCTTTCCATACGAGCGGGAACCACCTGCATCTCGCCTTGATGGGCCTCGTTAGACTTCCCTGTGGTGCCAAGTGGAAGGCGGGGACTCACATTGCTAACAGAGGCACGATGTCCAGCGGTGTCAATTGTTCTTCTTCGGCCAACGATGGACGTCGGGTCTCCTGGTCCAACCTCGAGGTGTGACGCTCTGAGCTCAGCCTTCACCACCTCCCCGCCTCCAGAGTTGCCACTTGCTTCACCGCGTCCAGGGGTTTCGATTTTCCCTCGTCCAGCAGTGCTACGTGTCCCAGAGTTGCCAGTGGTGGATATTCTTACTGGTCCTCCCCCGGGCTCCTCCGCCACTGCTACCTCCGCCGCCACCAGCACGGCCAGTACCGCTAGCCACACACGCTGTTCAATGATGACAGTAGTAGTAATAGTAGTAGTAGTTGTAGTAGTAGTAGTAGTAGAAGTAGTAGTAGTAATAGTAGTAGTAATTACAGCATTTGCTATTATTGAAGTGAAATAGTGATATAACGATTAAAATGTATATTAAGGTGTCTTGCGACGTGGAAGGATAAAAGTAAAGAAAAATAGAAAAGGCTTCAGGGTTGATTTTCATAAATTTACTTCCACATTTACCTTTACTGAAAGATCTTATAACGTCAGCCGCATTACCCTGTGTCACATTTACACCTTTGCACACCAACGCCACTGACTTGATGGGGAACAAGCGAATATTCAAATAAAAACAAAACAAAACTATATTCAGACAAGGAACGATTATAGAAAACGGTAAAAACTGAAATTATAGCACGTGTTTACGGTTCGTTAAACACTGCTGCTTTAAATGTACTGCACTTGGCGGTACTAATATGGACAGAGGCGCGTTTACTGTTGCGTGACGGTTCCTTTTACTGTATGGCAAGTGTAGGTTAGTACTAAAAAAATATACCGTAAAAACTTAACATTTCTTACTGGAATTAGTAGTAGTAGAAGTTATTGTAGTATTTTTGTTGTGGCAAGTGAAATAACAACAAAAATTAAAAAAAAGCGGGACAAAAGATTAAAGAAAAATAATAGCAATACGATGATAGCACACACACACACACACACACACACACACACACACACACACACACACACACACACACACACACACACAGTCACCACCACACCCACCATGCTTGGGAAGGTAAGTCACACACTCGTGCTGGTCTTCGTCGCGCAACTGAGAGTAACTTTTTGGAAGGACGACACTTTATATGAGTTTCCCTTCTCTTGCCTCCGTTTTTTGTTATGCATCACCTAATAGCATGTACCCTGTGTTTTTTTGGGGGCGGACTTTTTTGTTCGTGGTTTTTTCCGGATTTTCAACTTTCATCCACGCAGGAAAGGGGGAAAAAGTATCTGCAGCGAAAGACGGTGAGGGAAAAAAGTCAAGAAGTGGATGGAAATATTGTGCGTTTTGTGTGTTCACGATTTCAAAAGACAGGAAAAAAAGTGAGATAAAAATTGTATATATATAAATAATGTCACGTGATGCAGTTTGGCTCCGTTTCCACTTTTCAGTTTATCTATTTATTTATTTATTTTTTCCTTCCATGTTCTCTCCTTTCCATCGTGTTCTCTCCCTGAAAAAAAAAATGAAAGGAGGTAATAAAACTAACCTTACAAAAAAAATAAATAAAACAAACAAATAAATAAATAAAAATAACCACGCCTTCCTTAATCATATATATTTTTTTCAAAGTACACATCGCCGAAGCAATAAACTCGAGAAGAAAAATTAAATAGGTATTGGAAAATAAAGTTGATGACATGACGTAGCGAATCTTGCTTACTCTAAATATCTTAACGTTTTCATAGTTTTCATTCCTTTTTTTTTTTTTAATCTTGCTTGTGTTTATTCTTTGTATTATTATTTTTTTACATTGTGTTTTGGTTATATTACCTTATTTATTGATTTATTAACGTGTATCAATTTATCAACGTCTTAGAGAGAGAGAGAGAGAGAGAATATTGTACACACACACACACACACACACACATACACACACACACACACACACTCACACACACACGTAGGCAATGCTATAAACAAAAAATTGGAGGGTGGAATAAACAAGTCGCAAAGAAAACGAGAAGTTGAATTGGGTCTCGGTGAGCAACTTACAATAATATTTTTTCTTAATTTTTTTCTCGATTTTTTTTATATTTTTCACGTTATTCATTTGCATAAGAAGAAACTTATTTTCCATATGTGTATTTTTTATATACTTTTTTTTTCTTTTACATGTAGATTTTATGTTTCATCTTTTCCCTTTTATTCAACCTTCAAGAAATGAGGGAAAAAATTAGAGCAGAGAGAGAGAGAGAGAGAGAGAGAGAGAGAGAGAGAGAGAGAGAGAGAGAGAGAGAGATGTGAGGGAAGGGAAGAGAAAGGAAGGGATGGTTTTTTCATGTTTTTTTTTCTAATCTTTTTTTTTTTTTTTTAATTTTACGTCTCATATTTCTTCCTTGTTTCGTCTTGTTAACCTCCATATTCTGTCAGTTCTTGAGGGAGAATGCAATGATAGGAGTGTTTTACGATTTTATTTGCTTCATTACAACTAAAAACAAATCTAAACATACACATTTGCACTGAGAGCATTGCAACATTAGGAAACTATTATTATTATCTTTTTTTGGGGGGGGGAGTAGGGAGGGGGTTAGGAACAGGAAAGGGTGGGGGGGGATGGAAAAGGTAACCATTCATTAACCTTTTGACTGCTACAGCTTCTCCTCACCGTGATTACAGTGCTGCTTAAGTTCAGATGAGGGTTTTGACAGATTACGTCCCAGCAAAAGGTGCGAAGTAATTTTAAAAGTAATTCTTGTTTAAGATTTCCCAGGGTGGCTAAAAACAGAATAACTTGTGCCATTACCAGTCAAAGGGTTGATCTTTCTCCTGTTAATGTGTGTTCGTCTTTTTTATATCCACGTTTCTATTCAAGTAATCATCGTCATATTTCTCTTCTTACTGGTCAGTTATTTGGTGTTCACTTTATATTTAGTTACATTTAGTTAGATTTAATTTCATATACTTATTTGCGGTTCATTTGTCTTTTTTTTTTTTTTTTCTTCCAAGCAGGTTTCGTAATGGTGTCAATTTTTCCTTCTGTTTTTTTTTTTTATTATTTTTTGTCGTTTATTTTCCTTGTGGCTGAGACGTTCGGTATTGTCACCTTTTTTTTTTTCTTTTCTTGTGTTTGTTTGTTTGTTTGTTTTTTCTTTCTAAATTACCAAGTTTGTGTTTGTTTCTGGCTCTTGTTAACGGTTCCTCTTCTTCTTCTTCTTCTTCTTCTTCTTTGTGTGTGTGTGTGTGTGTGTGTGTGTGTGTGTGTGTGTGTGTGTGTAGGGATGAACGTATCGTTTTTTATCTATTTTGTTTTACCGTTTCATTTTTTCTCCTTTTTTTTCATGTGTTTTTGCTTTTAGTGTCATATAATTCTGTGGTACTTTTAGTTTGTTTATATATATATATATTTTTTTTTTCCTGCTTGTCTTGTGGTGCGTTGCTTGGTCGTGGTGAGGAAATAGCGAGACTCAGGGAAGAGGGTGGTGGGTTGTCTGGGATAGTGAGAGGGAAGAGGGAGACCTGAAACAGTAAGAAAACTCATTAGTACTCTCTCTCTCTCTCTCTCTCTCTCTCTCTCTCTCTCTCTCTCTCTCTCTCTCTCTCTCTCTCTCGTGGGAAAAAAAGCAAAACCGGTATAGTTTTTTCTGCTTTTCATATACGTAATGCACAACCTTGACCCGAAACGAAACTAGAGTTGGGAGAGGCGAGGTGAGAGGTTGACAGCACGACCGGTTGTGGGCAGAGGGGGAGGTTGGGGTGAGATGTGAGTTGGGCTGTGGGAAGGGAGAAAGAGAGAGAGAAGAGGAGTGGAGCGGAATAGACTTGGTGGGGATGTTTCAGTGGGGTTAGAAGAAAAGGAGGATTTGCTTGGGGAGGATGGAGCCGGGAAGGAGATAGGGGAGTGTGTTGGGGATGTAGAAATAGTAAATAGAGGTTAAGCTGGGAAAAGAATAAAGAGTAGATTGACTGACTGACTGACTGACTGACTAGCCGACTGACTGACTGACTGACTGACTGACTGACTGACTGACTGACTGATTGAATGATGAAGCGAAAACCACAGGAGAAAAAGAGGAAAAGAAGGATGAAGAAAGCAAGGAGGAGGGAGAGGAGAAGGAAAGAAGGCAAAAGGCAGAGAACGAAAATGGATATAAGAGAAGGAAGGTGAAAGGAAGAATGAGGGCGGGAAAGACTCTCGATTAACACGTGTTGAAGGAAGTAAGTCTTGTTTATAAATAGGGAATTGTAATACTATGCTTTTAGAACGAAAGAGAAGGTGAGGAAGAGGAGGAGGAGGAGGAGGAGGAGGAGGAGGAAACAAAAGGAAGACGAAGTAAAAGTAAAAAAGTTAGAAAAAAGTGAATGAATAGGAATTACTCTGGTGTACCCATGCGTCATTAAGGAGGAGGAGGGGGAGGAGTAGGAGGAGGAGAAGGAAGAGGAAGAGGCGTCAATAGGAAGAAAAAAAAAAAATAGAAGGAATCCAATTAAACTCAAACACACACACGCATAAAAACACTCACACATAAAAAAAAAAAAAACTAACGATAGATTAATAAAAAAAAAATTGCTGCTAACACACACACACACACACACACACACACACACACACACGTACCTTCCCACTCAACCACGTCTGCGGGAAGCCCTCAGTGAATCAGGAATCAAACACAAGATCCTCCCCAGAACCTCCTCCCCAAAGCGCCTTCCTCTGCCTCCTCTGTTTCCCCTTCTGTTCCCCCTTTGGAAGAGACGCCCCTTTAAGTTCTTGGCGAGGCGGTACACGCGCATGCAGGGGGTTCTTTGGCCTGCCCTGTTGAAGATGGAGGTGGTAGAGGCGGGCACGAGGGCTGTAATTTCCTGGCTGCTCGTGCTGAAGGGGTTGTCTAGTACCGCTTCATCTTTCACGAATAGAGTGTTGGATGCGTCTAGTCCTCCAGCTCCTCCTCCTACTCCTAATCCTATTCCTCCGTCCATTAGTACGTCAATTCCATCGTCTATTCCGTCAACAACCGCGAAGAATCCAGTTTCTCCTGCTCCTCCTAAACCCAGTCCTCCTTGTCCTCCTAAGCCTAGTCCTCCTTTTCCTCCTCCTATTCCCCCTCCTCCTAGTCCTGTGTCTGCGCCAATGGGAGGAAGAAGCACCCCCGTGTCTCCCTTATTTCCAAGCCCTCCCAGTCCTGCTCCATCAGTGGCGGGGAAGGCAGGAGGAGGAGGAACGGGGGAGGGAGAGGAGGATGGGTCGGCTTGGTCTCGCTTCTTGGATCCGAATCTGAAGGGCGTGGCACTGGTGTGAGGGGCGAGGAGGGCCACCACCACCATCACCGCCACGGCCCCCATTCTTGAGGTGGAGGCGATCTGGGGAGGAAGAATGGGGAGTGGTAAGGGAAAGATGATAGACTAGAGAATGTTGTTTGTTGGTGGGGGTTTTGGTTGTGGTGGTGGTGATGGTAGTGTTAGTAGTAGTGGTATTAGTGGTAGTTAAATAGGTCAGAGATAAGGATTTGAACAGTGGCAATATATGAATTATCTTAAACATCCATAAAAACAAGAAAATAAGGGAAGCTGCAAGAAGCCACCAGACCTACACGTGGCAGTCCCTACATGAAACGTACCTACAGTATCTTTTTTTCCACCTACCATCCTCTTCCATGAATTTGTCTAATCTTCTGAAGCTCCCTAATGACTCAGCACTAACAACCTGATAACGGAGTCTATTCCATTCATCCACCACTATATTTGAGAACCAATGCCTATCTATCTTTCTTTTAAATCTAAGCTTACTTTACCCAATTTTTTTTTTTTACACTTTTCCTTCAGACATATTACGTAAAGACTACTAAAATTTGCTATACCTTCTTCATCTTAACATATATCTTGTACATATATAAATGATGTGTTTAGAAGATAACATTGATAGCCAAGGAGGTCATTCAATTTTTTTCTTATGTAGTTTTAATTTTGCTGTATAAAATTGTCTGGAGTGCCTCAGATACAATAATAATAATAAGTATCACTGGGAGTTAACTAAAGCCAAGCCACAATCACTCGTATCTTCAAGTGACAGAAAGAACAAAACAGAAAAGACACCCCAACAACACATTTCCCACACGTTTTCTTTCTCACATGCAACCGAACATGGAAGGGTACACTAATCTATTCCCGAACGAGGACTGAGCACCACCTGCCAGCCACTCTTTCTACTCACCATAACTACTTAAGGAGGTGCAGACGAAGGAGACGAAGTGGTGAGGAAGGAAGTGTGTGACTGGGCTTATATAGGCTTGACCAGACCCTCTCTTTACCTCTCGTCGTCCTTCTAACCTCCCTCCTCTGCCTCCTCTCCCTCTCTCATTTCTTATGTCCGGGTTGAGTTCTTGTCCTAATGTTGACAAAAAGGCGGGAGTAAGTGAAGGAATGGGGGGAAAAGGGGGAAAAAATGGGTGATAAAGTTTCCGCTGGTTTTTGAAGGTTGGGGAGGTATGGATGGAAAGAAGGGAGGAGGGAGGAGTGGTGGGGAGAGGAGAGGTGCTTGGATGGAGGTAGGGAAGGAGGGAGGAAGGATGACAGTAGCACTGATGGGGTGTTTAATGTTTTATTATCGTTATTATTGCTCTCTCTCTCTCTCTCTCTCTCTCTCTCTCTCTCTCTCTCTCTCTCTCTCTCTCTCTCTCTCATCCTGCCACGTAATCATTAATCTTATTCTCTTTTTTTCCGTGCTTTTCTTTCTGTTCTTTCTCATAATGTTTTTTTTTCTTTCTTCGAATCATGTTTTCCTAATCGTTTTTCTTCTTGGTCATTATCTGCTTCATATTCAATTTTATCTTTTTTTTTTGTATTTTCTGTCGTTTTTTTTCATATTTTCTTGTTTTCTGTTCGCTTAGTTTTTCTTTGATCGTTTTGTGTATTTCTGTTTGTTTTCGATTCCTTCCACTTCGTTCTCCTTCTTCTTCTTTTTCTTTTTGTTTAATTTCTCCACGAACAGGTATCGCCAAGTCAGTTAAACAGGTGCCTGAGCAAAATCAATGTTAAAGAACTATTTGCATATACTACCACTACTGCTATATGACCCACCACCACCACTACCACCTCCACTCAACTACTACTACTACTACTATTACTACTACTACTACTACTATCATTTGCTCGACTACTCTTTGGAGGTTATACTTCCCCTCCCCCTCACCTCCCCACCCTCTCCTTCGCCCGTAAGAGAGAACAAAAAACTTATCTATATTGACACTCCCCCCCCAAAAAAAAGAGAAAAAAAAAATCTCTGACCCCCTTTTTATGTGTTTTAATTGCCGGTAAAAACTTGCCCATTTTTTTTTCATATTACGTATCGTTATTGTTTTTTATTTGACTTATTTTTTGTAAGGCGTCTCAAGGATAATGTTTCTTTGGGTTCCGTACGAAAAAAAAATAGATAAATAAAATAATTAAATAAAACAAAGAAAAGGAATATTTGTACATATATTTTTCTTTTTATATTGTATGTCCAGTCAGCTTGTATAGTCTCTCTCTCTCTCTCTCTCTCTCTCTCTCTCTCTCTCTCTCTCTCTCTCTCTCTCTCTCTCTCCAAGATACATGTATTCGAAAAAAAAAAGAGATCAGAGCATTTGTTACATACACACACACACACACACACACACACACACACACACACACACACACACACACACACACACACACACACACACATTGAGGAAAAAAACAAAGAAGCTCACCAGAAAAAAAAAAAAAAAAAAATTATTACACCATTTTATTCAAGACATTTTTTGGATGAACAATAAGAACAGATAAGGGGAGGAGAGATGGGAGAGGGGAGGAAGCGGGGTTTGGCCTGGAGGTGCTGGTGGTGGTAGGGAGAGGGGAGAAGAGGAGGAGTAGAGTGAGGGCATCTGGGTCTCTCTCACCTCTCTCTCACCTCCTCCTTCTGTAACCTGGTTGAGAAAATTGAAGGAGAGAAAAGAAAAGAGGGAGAAAAAAATAGATTTGTTAAGTTCATTATAATTCCACTTCTATTCGTGTTTTTATTTCATTAGTGATCTGTATTTTTTTATTGCTATCAGTACAATTACTAAGTCTATCTCTTTTTCGGTGTTTGTTGCTTTATTTTGATTGTTTATATTCTTTGTTTTATTTGCTTGCTTTTTTTCATATTGTTGTGTTTTCTCAGTTTGTTTGTTGCTGTTGTTGTTGTTGTTGCTGTTTTTGTTGTTGTTGTTGTTGTTATCGTTTGTAAATTTTCTTGTTGATGCGAGTACTAATATTTTTTTTTTTTAATAATTTCTTTGTTTATTTTTTATTTTATTTTTTTTATTGAATATTTGTTTGCTGGTCTTAATTTCTTCATATATTCTCTCTCTCTCTCTCTCTCTCTCTCTCTCTCTCTCTCTCTCTCTCTCTCTCTCTCTCTCTCTCTCTCTCTCTCTCTCAGTACTTACGGAAGACCCACACGCCACTTGGGTATCCGTCCCCTGGTGGAGGAAAATGTAAATATACTGGACGTGTGTGTATGTGTGTGTGTGTGTGTGTGTGTGTGTGTGTGTGTGTGTGTGTGTATGTATGTGTGTGTGTGTGTGTGTGTGTGTGTGTGTGTGTGTGTGTGTGTGTGTGTGTGTGTGTGCTAGTATAGAATATAGATTTTTGTTTATAGCATTAAAAATATGTGAAATTTATCTGTATGTATGTATGTATACATGCATGCATGTATGTATGTATGATTAACGTTATATTTTTCTCTGTTCTTTTCAGGTAAGGGAGAGGAAAGGGGAGATGAAATAGGAGAGAGAGAGAGAGAGAGAGAGAGAGAGAGAGAGAGAGAGAGAGAGAGAGAGAGAGAGAGAGAGAGGTCTAATTCCCCTAACAGTTTATAAATACCTTTTCCATGATGAATGGCGATTTGATAACCACCATGGCCGCCGCCGCCGCGCCGCCGCTGCCGCCACCACCACCACCGCCACCGCCATATCCACCACCACCATGTCCACCGCCGCCATGTCCACCACCGCCGTAACCACCACCGCCACCCCCGTAACCACTACCACCGCCAAAACCACCACCACCATAACCACCACCACTGCCATAACCACCACCACCATAACCACCACCACCACCATAACCACCACCGCCATAACCACCACCACTGCCACCACCACCATAACCACCACCACCATAACCACCACCACCATAACCAGCACCACCACCATAACCACCACCACCACCACGAAATCCTCCTCCTCCACCATAGCCACCATAGCCGCCATAGCCGCCATAGCTGCCATAACCAGTGCCGAAGACCCCATAGCCGCCGCCGCCGCCACCGCCTCCGCCGCCCCCGTATCCGTATTCGTCAGGGTAGCCGATCACGTAGCCCTCCGTAACCATCATCGTACAGGAGAGCTGAAAGTGAACCGAGGAATTACAAAGGAGAGATGCGAGGAGAATGGTTCATGTATCTGTTATGTCTACTTTTCCTCTCTCTCTCTCTCTCTCTCTCTCTCTCTCTCTCTCTCTCTCTCTCTCTCTCTCTCTCTCTCTCTCTCTCTCTCTCTCTGTTTCTTTCCTACGCTCATTTAGGTTTAATTCGGCATGTTCAGGTTTTGTAGTATTTATTTTTCGATGTTTTTTTTTTCTCTTGCTTTCTTTTGCTGTTTTTTTTTTCTGTTTTCTGCATATTTTTTTCTTTCTGTTTTTTTCTCTGTCTTTGCTTGTTTCTTTCTCATTTCTTTTTCTTCACTTTCTCCTCTTTCTTTTCCTCTTTTTTTTCACTCTTCTTTTCCTTCCTTCCTTCACCACCCTTTTCCCCTCTCTCTTCTTCCTCCCTCCACTGACCTTTGTTTTCACATCCTTTCCACTTATCACCCCCTTCCTTTCCCTCTCCCTCCTCTCATTCACCCATCTTTTCACCACTTTCGCTTCTCCCTCTCTCCCCTCCTTCACCAATCTTCCCCTTCCCTCTTCTCACCCACCTCCTTCCCCTTTCTTCACCCCTTCCTTCCCATCACTCACCTGAAGGATCGTAGCCGTGAATTTCGTAGACTAGCTTGTGGTTTTCTTCCTTCCCGTCATCCTTCTTCACGTAAATTGTAATATTTTTCCCGTAACCGTCACTGCCTCCTGACGAAGGGTTGGCGTAAGCGGTGCGTCCCTTACTGTTCGCCGTCTGATACTCTCTCTCCGCCTCCTTCGTCGCCAGGTATCCAGTCTGCGGCTTCTTCTTCGCTGCTGCCACCTTCGTCCTGCTCCTCCGTGCCCCTCACCGCCGCCACGAGCAGCAGGGGACGCCACAGCTAATCGTAGAAGGCGCTGAAGAAGAGGTTATTTTTTTATGGTGTGGTATTGTAGTGGTGGTGTGGCTGTGAGTACGGTAGTGTGATGGTGGTGGTGAAGCGACCCGGTAACCACACGCAGAAGTCGTTGAAGGAAGGGCTATTGTTTTGTAATTGTGGCGGTGTGGTGTGGTGTGTTGTGGTGAATGCATGGGGGATCACACCACACCACAACACTCATACAACACCGCAACACAACACTACGATACCAGAATAATCTTAATGACTTCTGGCGATAGTCTTGTGGTGTGGTGGTGGTGGTTGTGGTGATGATCTGATGGTGTTGAGTGTTGTGGTGGTGAAAGTTGGAAGTGAAAGAGAGACCAGTGATACTAATACGTGACAGTGCAACTAATTAAACCTTGAAAAATTATGTAAGTATGAAAAGAAACCGTTCTCGCGCGCGTGTGTATGTGCGCGCGGGCGTGTACCAGAACCCAGTGCTCACCATGGCTTGAATACGTGCTAGACGAGGCGGGAACAAGTGCTTCACTCTTTATATACTGCGAGATAACTTTACTCTCTCCTTCATCTCCCCTTTGACATCCCTCCTCCTCCCCCTCCCCTCCCTCCGCCTTTCCTCTCTTTCCTCATTTCCTTCGCCTTCCATTTCCCTCCATCCTCGTCTCTCATCGATCACAGCAGAAGGACGCGCTTCACGTTGAACAATGGGCGATGTGTTTTTGTCTGCGTGTGGCAATAACGAGGCGCAGATGGAAAGGAATCGTAAAACACAAGCGCTGAAAAATGTGTAGAACGATCGCGCGCTAACACACACACACACACACACACACACACACACACACACACACACACACACAGAGGTAGATACATAGGTAGATATAAAGTTTATCAATCAAAGTTGACATGAAAACTATACAAAATATATAACATCAGCATTTTTGATACGTTGATGGTGTTCTTAAAAGTTTTCTTCTCTCAAAAGCCCAAAGACATAATTACTTGGGCTCCCATGGGTGTGTTTCCAATTGATGATAGAGTTCACATCACACTATCATCAGAGCAATGAAAGCACCACTGAAAACCCCCCTTTAACTTTCACCAGAGAGTGTTTGAACCCCCGACATGATTAAAATGGTTCTCATGGGTGTTTTCTCATTGGTGATACAGAATCCTTATTAAATTACCACCAGAATCATGAAAGCACCATTAAGACCCACAATAACGTTCAGTAGGCAGTGTGTGAAATCGAAATAAAACGCTGAACACATCCTTTTCCCACAAAACTCGCCAAAGTATGAAAAAGTAATTAATTGCGTTTCC
>NC_087170.1:13513994-13533994 GCF_035594125.1 Scylla paramamosain | reverse complement strand
AAAGTAGAAGTCCCTAAGTAATATTAAAGTTATATTGGAAGCTGGTTAGACCTCATCTGAACTATGCTGTGCAGTTCTGGTCCCCATATTACAGGAAGGATATAAAGGTATTGGAATCAGTACAAAGGAGAATGACTAAAAGGATACAGGGGATCAGGAGTATCCCTTACGAAGCGAGTCTGAAGCTGTTAAATTTACATTCTTTAGAAAGACGTAGGTTAAGAGGGGATCTGATAGAAATCTTTAAGTGGTATAATGGTTATAAGAAGGGGGACATAAACAAAATTCTTAGGATCAGTAATCAGGATAGAACAAGAAATAACGGTTTTAAGCTTGAAAAATTTAGATTAAAAAAAGAGATAGGAAGGAATGTGTCCTCAAATAGAGTGGTAGGTGAAAGGAACGAACTCAGTAATCAAGTTGTTAGTGCTGAGTCATTAGGGAGCTTTTAAGAGAAGATTAGACAGATTTATGGATGGGGATGATAGGTGGAAATAGGTAGGTATATTTCATACAGGGACTGCCACATGTAGGCCTGATGGCTTCTTGCAGCTTCCCTTATTTCTTATGTTCTTAGGTTATGAGGCTTTGATGGTTGTTTTGTGTGTTACATGGAAAACATAGAAAAACAGGCCACAACAGACCTTGCGGTTCTCAAGAGGTGACAAAGTGTGCGTATGTGTGTGTTTTTATAGTTTTCATAATTGTTGATGTTTTTGTTGTTGTTGTTGTAACAAAAAAAAATCTGAAGACCTTTTAAGAATCGGATTACCACACACACACACACACACACACACACACACACAGGTACAAAAACTATAAACAAATGATGCTTGTTAATTTTATTGCTTCGATATTTCATGATTAGCTTCACATTTCCTGCCTTTCCTCTCATGCTCTCACCTGTCCGGCTCCACCTGTCCACCTCTTCCGGACAGGTGAATGGCAGATACGGAAACGGGAAAATACAGTCAATACAAAAAGACATCTACAAACTATCTTAAAATGATAAAAAAAAAAAAATACAAATAAGGTAATAAAAATCAGGTGTTAATGGTTAAGTAGTAGTAAGAAAAGGCGATGAAAGTAAGGTTAGAGGTGGTACAAGGAGAGGATATCAGTAAGCTACAGGTGTTAGGAACTACATTTCTTTTCATATGATGTTGAAGTTTGAGAAATTTAACCAATGAAAATTATATAAAAAGTGGAACATTTCTGGTGTGTGTGTTTGTGTGTGTGTGTGTGTGTGTACTGGAGATCATGCTGCTTGAGTCCTCTTTCTTCTTCTTCTTCCTTTCTCCTTCTCTTCCTCTTCCTTCACTTCTCTTCTTCATCTTTTCTCATCACTTTCCTTCTGCTTCCTCTTCCTTCTTTCCATTCCTCTTTCATCCTTCCCCTGATGCTTCAAACTTAAGGAAGAGGACGTGAAAGACTCAGGAACAAGACTAGGAGTGGACTGAGACCAGGTGTTCCCAAGGACTTCCTCTCCCCCTCCTTGTGTCCTTCCCCTCCTTACTTGTATCCTGAAGGAGGCGCAGGAGGAAGTTATTATCTGAGCACTTCTATTGCGGTTAAAAAAGGAATTCATTTTATGTTTTGATATTTTCTCGTGGTTTCGATATAATTGAGTTTCATAAGGTTATTGTTTGAAAATGTGAAACCATCTCTCTCTCTCTCTCTCTCTCTCTCTCTCTCTCTCTCTCTCTCTCTCTCTCTCTCTCTCTCCTCTCTCTCTCTCTCTCTCTCTCCTCTCTCTCTCTCTCTTATATGTGAGAAATAGTTTAGTCGGTCACTGGAATGGTAAAAAAATAAAGGGTGTGTTAGTTTATTCAAGAAAGGAATAAGAAAAGGAGCAGTAGTTGTTGAAAAGAATAGAAGTTTGATATTTTTTTTTTTTGTTCTTTTTTTTTTTTTGTGTGTGTTTCCTTTTTTCTTGAATATCTCTTGCTTAAACATACAAGTCATACTGTTGGGAGTTATAGAGGAAGTGTGTGTGTGTGTGTGTATGTGTGTGTGTGTGTGTGTGTGTGTTGCTTTGTTTTACTTCTTTACTTTACTACTTTGTTTTAATTTACTTTTGGTTTAGTTTGACCGTTGTTGAAATAATAATAATAATAATAATAATAATAATAATAATAATAATAATAATAATAATAATAATAATCATACTCACCATATCCCTTGCTGTAGCTGCTGCCACCACCATAACCACCACTACTATAACCTGAAGAAGAAGAGAGAAACATACATACATACATACACACATACATACATACATATAAAGACAGAGTTAGACGGACAGGCAAACAAATACTACTTACTAATATGAACACACACACACACACACACACACACACACACGTACTTACCTTTCTTAACAACGACTGTGTGACTGCTGCTGTGTCCTTTTCCTACGCCGGTTCCTACAGAGGGGTGTGGAGGAAGAGGAAGAAGAGGAGGAGGAGGAGGAGGCGTCGGCGTAGGTAGGCAGAGGCGGAGGAGGAGGAGGAGGAGGAGGAGGAGGAGGAGGAGAAGGAAGAGGAGGAGGCGGCGTAGGTAGGCAGAGGCGGAGGCGGAGGTGGAGGAGGAGGAGGAGGAGGAGGAGGAGGAGGAGGAGAGAAGGGAGTGAGAGAAAACGTGATTATTGGAGAAACTTCGATATTTTTCATGTTTTGTTCAGATTAGTGGCAGAGTTGATAAATAACTGAATTGTGCCTCATCATCATTATTATTATTATTATTATTATTATTATTATTATTATTATTATTATTATCACTACTTGCATTTATATCTCAAAATCCTTCACTTCTTTACTCTTTTTTTACATTTAATTTACTTTCCCCTCGTAATTTCATCAAGATTATCTCATTTACCACCTCAAACTTTGACAATAATCACAAAAAAAAAAAAAACACCTGCACTTTTTTTTTTTTCACTTTGCCATTCACACCTTAATTACAAACACAACACCTGCTCACTCACCGTAGCCGTAGGACACTGAGCCGCCGAGCCCTCCTCCATGTCCAATGCTACCGCCACTGCCATAACCACCATCATAAGTCGTGTAGCCACCATACCCGCCACCATACCCGCCACCATACCCGCCACCATAGCCACCATCAACACCAACACCATACCCACCAATACCTCCACCATACCCACCAATACCCCCACCAATACCCCCACCAATACCCCCGCCAATACCCCCACCAATACCATCACCAATACCAGTGCCATAGGTAACAGTAGTATAACCATTGCCAATACCATTCCCATAGCCACCATACCCACCATACCCACCACCATATCCACCATACCCACCACCAAGACCACCATCACCAATACCCCCAAGACCACCGTACCCGACAATGGTGTACAAGTTGTATCCATTTCCCAGTCCACCATTGCCATACCCATATCCTATCCCATTACCATAGCCATACCCATATCCACCTAGCCCTCCACCTACGCCTCCACCGCCCAGCAGACCAACACCATAGCCAAGAGAGCCTCCATTTCCGTATCCAATGCCATGTCCTACGCTGTATCCTTTCCCGTACCCCCTCCTATTCCACCCCCGTGTCCTATCCCGGAGTAGGAGGTGATGGAGCTGGATGCTTTCCCTGTGGCTAAGGACACGGCCACTAGGGACATCAGGGGTATAAGGACACGTAGAACATTCTGGAAAAGGGTGAAAAAGGACATGGTGACTATAAGGATAAATTTAAGATTCTAGGATGCTTATCGGGACATCAGGATTACTAGGACACGTAGAATATTCTGGTTAAGGATGGAAGGATATGGTGACAAGGATGGATATAAGATCGTAGGATGCTAGTATTTATAGGACACTTAGAGAAAATTAGGATATTATTGGGACATCTGGATTGGTATGATACGTAGGATATTTTGAAAGGATTAATAGGATCTGACTAGGATTAGGATCGTTGGATGTTAGTATTAGTAGGATACTGGTGTTTTTTGGACATCACGACGATACTATAGGGGTGAAGGATAACTAGGAAGAAAATAGGACATAGAATTACTAGTACAGGACATGAATAGGATTGTGAATTGCAAGGATGAGCTAGAAAAACTTACTACTACTACTACTACTACTACTACTACTACTACTACTACTTTGACTTCCTATAATATCTTCCCTATATTCCTTCCTGACATTCTTACCTCCCTTATCCTCCCTTAACCCCTTTTACTTAACACCGCCTCTTATCCCCTTACAAATTGACTTAAACCCTTCCACTGCTATCTGGCACATTTTCTCCTTAATTACTAACCACTCTGAAACACCCCACTCTTAATGTACAACCACCTCCAACACACTGCACTACCTAGAAATTGCAAAATCTTCTCTTTTATCCTTTTTTTTCCTGCACAGTAGAAGCTTTTAAATATCCATTCATTGTTTTTAGTGCTGTAAATTCTTGCATATAGTAGTAATAGGGTTAATCTTACCGCACTTCCACTCTACCACCAAAGAACACAAAGAAAGAACGAAAAACTGTGTAGGCTGTTGATAAAGTAATTGACACTTAATACCATCTCCTCTATAGGCACAAACTGATTCTACTTCCATTTTTTTTTATCTCCTTTAGTATCCACTGTACTCACCATGGTTCCAGGTGGAGGATGTGGAGATGTGGAGGAGATGAGGGACGAAGTGGATTTGATGGAGGTGGATCAGAAGCAAACCATTTATATTCATTCCACCCGAAACTCCTCAACCAGTGCACTTCCTCCCCCCCTCTCCTCCTCCTCCTTTGCCTGGGCGTGTCGCGAGAGGATGGTGGGTAATGATCCTCTCTCTCTCTCTCTCTCTCTCTCTCTCTCTCTCTCTCTCCTCTCTCTCTCTCCTCTCTCTCTCTCTCTCTCTCTCTCTCTCTCTCTCGGGGGAAGTGAGTGTTCAAAATTCTCAAAACCATGTTCGTGTGACCGACGATTTCGAAGCCGACTACCGAAACGACCTTGAGAGAGAGAGAGAGAGAGAGAGAGAGAGGA
This sequence comes from Scylla paramamosain, assembly GCF_035594125.1. Lineage (NCBI taxonomy): Eukaryota > Metazoa > Arthropoda > Malacostraca > Decapoda > Portunidae > Scylla > Scylla paramamosain. Next base: position 13,528,974 of record NC_087170.1, on the reverse strand, counting down.
GAGAGAGAGAGAGAGAGAGAGAGAGAGAGAGAGAGAGAGAGAGAGAGAGAGAGAGAGAGAGAGAGAGATGATAAAGATACGTAGAAACCAAAACCAAAAACAAAACAACAACAAAAAAGTTAATCAACAAAACGGAAAAAAAAAAACTGAAATTAGAAGAAAAAACGAAGAAAAATACGAACTACACATGTAGAGAGAGAGAGAGAGAGAGAGAGAGAGAGAGAGAGAGAGAGAGAGAGAGTCAAGGAAGAGGAAATGGGAGGCAGTAAAAGTACGTACTTAATATGAGTGAGTGAGTGAGAGTGACTGAGTGAGTGAGTGAGTGTGAGGTGATGGCGTGTGGGTGGGTGGTGGGGGGAGAGTGATTGAGAGGAAGGAAGGCATTTGGGAGGCACCGTGACGAACCTTTCCGAAATAGAACCGTAAAGAGGAGATTAAGTACATCTGTTTCGCTCCCCTGGTCCTGAAGGAAAGAGGAGGAGGGGGAGGGGGAGAAGGAGGAGGAGGAGAAGGATCAAGGAAAGGCGAGAGGGATTAAGGTGTTTACTTTGAAGGTTATATAAAGAGATGGAGGGAAAATTAATGCTGAACAAAGAAAAGATTGTTACAAGACTTCTGAATTTGTAAGTAAAGAAAGAAAAGAGCAGAAAATCGTGATAACTTTTTTGGAAATATGAAGAGAAGGAAAACTGTAACAGAGTAATAAGGTGAATGAAAGAGGCAGTGAAAAAAAAACATATATACAGTGATAGATAGATAGATATAGACAGATAGATAGATAGATAGATAGACTGCTTAACTCTTGAGACGCGACAGCATAGATTAGTGCGGTATATTTCTCTATTCCGTCTTTTGCGTCCTTAAATTCCCTGAACGGCACTTATGAATTTCACCTTCCTCTACTTTCTTACTTCCTTCTCCATTTTTCCCTCCTTCATTCTCGTTTCTTGTCTATCCTTCATGTTTCATCTCTTCTTGGTGTTTTTTTTATGATTACGACAAGAGTAAGGCAGGGAATTATGGATGATGGGTGTGGCACGCATTTCTTCTTTATGAGAATTCTGGGAGACGGGAGAAAGAGAAAGAGGGAGAGAGAGGGAGTGCGCTGAGAGTTGGAAGGGGGCCAAGCTGGGGGGGGGTTAGGGATAGAAGTGGGTGGGGGGTGAAAGTGGGGGTGTTCGTGCGTGACTTTGTGACGAAGGTTGTTTGTCCCTGTTGAGCGTGACGAAGGGCGCACAGACACACACACACACACACACACACACACACACACACACACTCACACGAATGAGGGAAAGCTTCAAGAGAGGAAAAAGAAAGAGAGAAGGCCAGGAAAGGAGAGAAAGGATCATGGAAAGGATTATATAGAGAAGAGAAAACGAGCAAAGGAAAGGAAAGAAGAGTGTAAAGAAGTGATACGAAAAGAAAGAAAAAAAAGGAAGAAAGGAGAAAGGTAAAGAAGATAAATAGTACAAGGAAGGAGATTTTTCAAGAATCATAAAAGTCTGCAACGGAACTCTTTCTCTCTCTCTCTCTCTCTCTCTCTCTCTCTCTCTCTCTCTCTCTCTCTCTCTCTCTCTCTCTCTCTCTCTCTCTCTCTCTCTTTATTTAAACAAGTTTACGTATATGAATACATATACAGAAGGAGCCCAAAGGTACATTATTGTGTACCACGTATCTTAAGGGCAAAAACACTAGTTGTTCTACAATAAACATATTTAAAGTTATTTAAAACCTAAGACTACAGCTTATACACATATTTATACATATCGTTGTACTTTTCACGTTTCAGTATCCACTGCACAACAATATATTGATAAATTGTTCGCTATTCACCCGGGTTTTCATTGCATGACTAGCGCCAGTGGGGTGGGCCGCGAGCCTCTCCACTTGTGGGCTGCCAGTTCGGCACTGTGTGTTCATTTCAAGGACGTGAGGGATGACTGCGGTAAAACAGTTCCACATCCGGGATTCTCGGCCCACAAATGCTCTTTGACGTTGGCTGGCATGGGAACGTGGCACCTCCACTCGTGAGGACCGTTCTCGTGCTTCGCTTAGTGACCCTTAGAGGCTGACGTAATCTAGCCAGGTGTAGCACCTTCTGCACCTGAGCCTTACTAAACACCACTAGCGCCACAACATCCCTGCGGTGTTCCAGTGAGTGAAGGGGGCTCACAGGCTCAGACTGTGCAGGTGGGTCAGCAGCATTCACCAGTCACAGGGCTCGTTGCTGAATGCTGTCCAGTTTCTTGGTGTGTGAGGCGGCACTCGACATCCAAGAGAGGGCAGCGTACTCTAAGTAAGGCCTTATCACAGCCTTGTAGAGTAGAAACCTGCCTCTCCTGTCGAGGAAACTGGCTGGCCTGCGTAAGGCGGAGACTCTGTGGGGAGGCTTTTTGGCAACATGGTCATCAAACAGTAGCCCTCGATCTGCCTCCACTCCTAAAATCTTAATGGTATCGTGAAGTGGGAGAGGAACACCCCAAAGAGTAACCTTCCTTCTACAGCTGGCTCGGCAACGGGGGAGCGGCAGATCACCATTGCCTGGGTCTTCTCTGGGGCAAAGATTCTCTCTCTCTCTCTCTCTCTCTCTCTCTCTCTCTCTCTCTCTCTCTCTCTCTCTCTCTCTCTCTCTCTCTCTTTTACATCCTCCTTACGTTGCAAATATTTTCCATGTGTTCTTTTTTTTTTTTTTGCATTTCTCACATTTTCCAATTTTTTTTCAGATTTTTCACTTGTCTGACGGAATTTCGGTCTTTCCAGTGAAGGGGTGAAGGAGCAGGGGGGGTAGGGGTGTGGCTTGGTGAGGTCAGTCATCCCTATACTCCTTCCTCTCCCTCTCACCGTTCCCCTCTCACTCGCCTCTCATCTATCTCTGTCCACGTTATTTTCCTCATTCTTTCTCCTCCTCCTTTTTTTTTTTTTACTTTTATTCTCAACCTCACTCACTCACTCACTTCCTTCATACTTTGCTCCCATCATCCCCCATTTCCTCATCCTCCTTCTTCTCCTATTTCCTTAACTCTCCTTTCTTCCCTTCTATCCCTCTTTTCCTTCATTTAAATTAATTTTTTTTTGTTTTTTCCCTCCCTCCCCACTGGTTAAACTCTTCTTCCCTCTTCTTGCCTCCTCTCACCTTCCCTTTTGTCTTCTCTCCTCTCCTCTTTCCCTTTCTTTTGTTTGTCAGTATGTGTGTGTGTGTGTGTGTGTGTGTGTGTGTGTGCATATATATGAGAGAGAGAGAGAGAGAGAGAGAGAGAGAGAGAGAGAGAGAGAGAGAGAGAGAGAGAGAGAGAGAGAGAGAGAGCATTAATATATACTAAAACTTTTATTTCTTTATGTCTCTCACAGGTAAGACTAATGAACCGAAAGGACAGGTGAAGGAGGAAGCAGGTATGTGATGAAACACCTTGAGTTTTTATTTTTTTCTTGTTTCTTATTCCTTTCTTTACTTTATTATGGGCTAGCGTTGTAAAGATCACGAGTAAAGTAGTAATTAATATTTTACCCTCGTTTTTTTTATATATTTTTTTATTGTATTTAATTTTTCTGTGATTTCATTGAATTGATCTGCTGATGTTTATATATATTTTTTTTACCATGTTTATTATTATTATTATTGTTTTGTTTTTTTGTTTTTTTCCTTGTTGGCATTTTATTTTTGTTGCATTTGTGTTTATTGTGTATTTCATATTTTTTTCTGTATTTTATGTAATATTTTTTTTTTTGGTTTGTTTATTTTTTTATCAGGTATGTTTTTTTTTAATTGTTTGCTCTTCTTTTAATACGAAACTCCTATCAACTGTTCTCCTTTTTTTTTTTTTTTCTATTGAGTATATTTGCGTTTAGTATTAGCGACGTTTCTTTTTTTTTTCTCTCGTTTTTTTTTTTTTTTGTTGATACTCTCATGTATTCTCACTTTCGTCTTTACATCATTTAATACTCAAAGTAACACCGCTTTCGATGGAGTGCTGTTTTCCTAAAGACCCATTAAAGGGGAATTTTCGTCATTTTTTCCACCCGTTTGTAGAGTTAGACCAAGATTGGCAGGTGTAGGAGTGTTGGCTGAATTGTTGGCTGGAAGTTGTTGTGTGAAAAGTGTTGAATGAAAAGGGTTGGATGAAAAGTGTTGGATGAAAAGTGTTGGATGAAAAGTGTTGGATGAAAAAGTGTTGGATGAAAAGTGTTGAATGAAAAGTGTTGAATGAAAAGTGTTGGATGAAAAGTGGTGAATGAAAAGTGTTGAATGAAAAGTGTTGGATGAAAAGTGTTGAATGAAAAGTGTTGGATGAAAAGTGGTGGATGAAAAGTATTGGATGAGGTGTCCATTGGAAAGAGTCATCCGGAGTGCTGCCTGGTGAGCGTCTGTAGAGCCACACTCATCAGGACAGTAGGACACTCACGCTACCTTCACCCCTTTACCTGAGTGCATCTCGCTGCCTGCCTTGCCTTTTGTTGCCTGCTGTGATATGGCCAACCCCGTCTGCCCCGCCCACCCCTGCCGCATCTCCCTCTCTCATGTTGATGGGACGAATAACACAAGAAGACACATCAAGATAGCTTTATTGGCCACTTCACATTCACCTTCACCGTCGCCGTCAGGAGTCTTGCCGTGATCGTGCCCGCGGTGTCGCCTCAATGACCTGTGAAAACAAGGCGGCGTCAGTCGGTGTTTCTACCGTCACTCTGAATATACCGTCCATCTTCAAGAACTTCCATGCTCCAAGTGCAGCGTCCCTTGCCCCGCCCCGCCCCGTCCCGCTACTCACCGTAATAGCCCCTGCCGCCGCCGAAGCTTCCTGAAGGTGAAGGAGAAACTTATTAGAACAGCAGTCGAGTACGTTGCCAGTGTTATGGACACCCACAGGCCCTCATACCCTCACACCCTCACACCCTCACACCCTCACATCCACACACCCACACACAACCTCACACACACACACACACACACACACACACAGACACACACACACACACACACACACACACACACACACACACAACCTCACATCCACGCACACTCACACACTCACACCGTCACACCCACACACTCACCACCAAAGGAACCGCCTCCAAAGTCTCCTCCGAAGCCACCACCCCCAAAGTTGCCACCGCCGAAGCCGCCACCGCTGAATCTGCCACCCCCAAGGCCTCCACCGCCGAAGCGCCTTCCACCGCTGCCAGAACTGTAGTAGCCAACACCGGCCAGCACGGCGGCCGCCATTAGCACCAGCACGCACAACACTGCCAGGACACGCTGCGGGGAAAGAGTGTTAAGAGGGGCAGCAATGGAGGGCGTGATGGTGTGGCGGAAAGGGAGGTGTGGCGTGCAGGAGAGAGGGAGGAAAGGAGGGAGCACAGAGCCTCCAATAAGGGCGGCAGAGATGAGGGCCAGAAGTCATTGTGAACTGTGTGCTGGAAGTCCAGTGAGGAGATGGAAATGTTCAGATTTTGAAGCACGAGAGTGAAGAGACTTGTGAGAGGAGAGCACTCACCATGGTTGTTGTTGTTGTTGTTGTTGTGGGTATTGTTGTAGCAGCAGTTGAGTCAGTGATGCCCTGGCTGGGGTGTTGCTGCCTTTATACCCATCCTGTTGCCCGATCCTTGACCGCTCATCCCCACTGTATCCACCGCCCCCTCCCCCTCGCTCCCCCACCCTGCACTCCCTTCCGTGCTTCCCAGCCACTCCTTCGCTAATCCTGTTTGATCCTGAAACACCGCCTTCCAGTAACGGCCCCGCCCCTTCCCCCTCCCGTCCCCCGGCCTGCGATGTGGTGGCGGTTGCTCGGCATATTGCCATGAGACGGTGACGCAACGGGCTTCCCGGGGGTCATCTGGTGCCTTCGCGGAAACTCCAACACACTGCACGGAGCGGGGCGGGGCGGGGCGATGTGGGTAGGGGCGCTTGCTGGCCTCTATTGAGTTTGCTTTATCTACACCAGTGGTTCGCAAAACTGGGGGAAAATTATCCCCTGTTGATAATATAATAATTTTTCTGGGGTAGACAAATAAAGCAAAAAAGTGAAGAGTTCTGGAAATGAAGAAAACATTGCAGTATCTGCCATTAACTTAGTATGTAAAGTTGTGAAGCAAATCTATTATAATTAAGTTAAACCGAATATCAATAAACATTCAAAACTACTAAACCCAAAAAATCTGTGTGTGGCAGGCTAAGAGTGTTTTGACAGACACGCTTCAGGACAGTCACTCAGCAACTCTGATCACGACGCGTCCAGTACGTGTCACGCACTGCCTCAGCTTCAGCCTCAGCCTGCCTCTGTTTCACTCTGTCATTTTCTGTGTGAGCATCAGCAGGTATGGTTGTGTGCTGCCCTGTACGGTATAGTTGCTATTTACCCACTGTTACATTCTTCCTATGCTGAATATGCTTTTTAATTTAACGTATATCAGTATTTGGCAACATTAATTTTGTGAAGGGTAACACACCTAATGTATTATACTGGGTAACAAGCTGAAAAAAAATTCTCGGAACCACAGATATACGCACTTACTGAGAAACCTTTGTATACTGTAACCGCTCCTTACATGCATGCACGTGTCTGTGTGCCTGTGTAGACATGCACGCTGCAGTCCTATGAGGGTACGTGTTGTGGTGAATGATATGATAGGATACCATCGTCATTATGCTCCTCATCATCACCATCATCGCCATCATTACCATTGCAGACAAGAAGAAGAAGAAAATGTGAGGTGGTGAGGGACAGAGATGTGGGTTTGTTGTGGTAGTGGTCTGGTGTTGCAACTGGGGAGGGGGGATGGGGGAAGAGAAGGACAGTGCCGGGGAGAAGTTGTTTGTACAAGGCTGTAGACTGAAGGAAAAAATGTACTGGTAAAGACAGGGAATACCGCTTGGAAATTGGCTACACACACACACACACACACACACACACGGCTCTGGGCAACAATCTATAACCTCGTTTTGAGAACAAACAAAAATAAATAAATAAATAAATAAATAAATAAATAAAATAAAATAAAATAAATAAATAAATAAATAAATAGTAGTTTTTTCTTTCTTTCTTTTTTTTTTTTTAGTCGCTGTTGCTTGCTATCTTTCCTTTGTCACTTCTTCACTCCCTCCTCTTTATGATCTCCCTAGTCCTCTCTTCCTTCTTTCCCAAATAACTCTCATGTGTTCCCTGTTTCTTCCCTCTCCTTCTGTTCCTTGTCTTTGGAGTGCAGGAGGAAGGAGGAAGGGAAAAAGAAAGAGGCTGAAAAAATTTAATGAAACAGTGTATGAAAACGTTTCGAAATAAGTTACAATAGCAGGTTTTTTGCTGCTGTCCCTGGCCAGAGCACACACACACACACACACACACACACACACACACACACACACACACACACACACACACACAATGTAAAGAAAACGTTTGAGGGGCATAACTTCTCCCTCACCAATCCAAGTTGATAATCCTTTACCCACAAATTCTTGTCTGAATTATTGCTTAGTATGCTTAGTAATGCTTCGCGATTATTGACTCCATTAACTTGCCTGCAATTGAAGTGAGGCTGAAGGGCTGGTAGTTCGACATTAACGTTTTATCTTCTTTCATAAAAATCTGAAACATATATATTTGTCTTCCCATCAGCGGCACCTCTCCTCAATGCACTGGTCTTATAAAGGGATTAAAGAAACGACTAACAACGTTCTTGCTTTCTTTTAATGCCTTGGGATATATTTCATCTGGCCTTGGTGATTTTAAGATTTTTCTGCCAATCTAATTTGTCCCAGCAGTTCCTTGGTTATGGGAGAGAGAGAGAGAGAGAGAGAGAGAGAGAGAGAGAGAGAGAGAGAGAGAGAGAGAGAGAGAGAGAGAGAGAGAGAGAGAGTGTATTCAAGGGATGAAAAAACTACGTAATAACGCTAATGACACTTGATAAGGATGACACAAGAAGATAAAAAGACAGGCAACACAGCAGTTAGAGAGACTTAAGTATGAAAGCCTCAATACAAGAAAAGGAGAAAAGATACTCAAGAAAGCAGGAGTCAAGAGCGACACAAAAGAAGAGGCATGAAAGACGAATAATGTTAGAGCTGTGAAAGATGGACGCGTGTTACAGAATCAAATGCATGTGAAGGCGAGACAGAAGAGACATTTTTAGCAGTAACTTAGTGAGGAAAGTGACAAAGATTTAGAGGAGACGCATTGCAAGGAAGACTGTGGTTGATATTAATGAGAGAGAAATAGCGGAAAGAGTACTGAGGAAGATGGAGAGTAATAAAATTCCAGTAACACAAGAGGTGGTGGAGGTGGTGGTGGTGGTGGTGGTGGTGGTGGTGGTTGCGGTGGTGGTGGTGCTGATGGTGATGGTGGTGCTGGTGGTGGTCGTGGAGGTAGTGTTGCTGGTGGTGGTGGTGGTGGTGCTTCTTCTTAACACACTGGCGCTAGGCCTCGCATTGGTCCTCAGGAAGGCAGTGCCGAATCTGATGAACATCCCAGCCCTGCCCTTCCGTGCCTGAAAACCAAAAGGCCCCTCTCCAGTCCCCCCTACCTCTCCCCCGCCCACACAACGCTCCTTCCCGCCGAAGGGACGCACAAGTAACACAACAGGACACATTCAAACAGTTTTATTGGCGCCTTCACATTCACCTTCACCGTCATCGTCAGGAGCGTCGCCGTCAGCAGCACGCCGCCAGCGTCGTGACCGTGGCCGTGGTGTTGCATCAACCACCTGTGGATAAAGGGAGCGTCAATCAGACCTGCTGCTGCTGCTGCTGCTGCTGCTGCTGCAGCTGCTTTTTCTACTCCTCAAGTCATTCTTATGTTCAGTACCCGTCACTCTGCCCTGTCCCGCCCCTCTACTTACTGTAGCCGTAACCACCGCTGCCGCCGCCGCCGCCGTGTCCTGAGGGTGAAAGAGAAAACCACTAGAACAAGAGTTGCCTGCATCGTCACTGTGTTGCGGACACCCTCACACCTCACACCCTCACACCTCACACCCTGACATGTGCACACACTCACCAAAGCCGCCGCCGAGGCCGCCAAAACTACCGCCGCCGAATTTGCCACCACCGCCGCCGAAGCGTCCGCCGCCGCCGCCGCCGCCGACGAAGCGTCCGCCACCACCTCCGAAGCGCCCGCGGCCGCCAGAGCCGTAATATCCACCGCCGCCGGCCAGCACGGCGGCAGCCATCAGCACCAGCACGCACAGCACGGCCAGGACACGCTGAGGAGGAAGGGGTGCTGAGAGGAGCGGCAATGGAGGGTGTGTTGGTGTACCGGGAAGGGAAGTGAAATGTGCTGAAGGGAAGGGATGTGTGGCGTGCAGGAGGGAGGGAGCACAGAGCCACCAACAGGGGCGGCAGAGATGAGGACCACAAGTCACTGTGAATTGCGTGCTGGAAGTCCAGTGAGGAGATGGAAATGTTCAGATTTTGAAGCAGGAGAGTGATGAGACTCGTGAGAGGAGAGCACTCACCATGGTTGTTGTTGTTGTTGTTGGGTGTGGGTGTTGTGGCAGCAGCGCCTCAGTCAGTGTGATGCCCTGTCCAGAGTGTCGCTGCCTTTATACCCAGCTCGCTGTCCTGCCCTTGATCTCACCTCCCTCCTCGCCCCGCCACCACCGCGGCACACAGGGGGAGGGGCGCCCACAGCACAGGATGGTACTCCGCGGGGCAGCGGGCGCTGGGCTTCCCAGGTCCCGAGGAATACTTGCAACACCTGCGCAACTCAGCTGCTGAAAGGAACATAGACTTGATGACTGGAAACTCCGGCTGGTGGAGCGCGAGGGAGTGGCGAGCCCCGCAGCACAGACACACACACACACACACACACACACACACACACACACACACACACACACACACACACACACACACACAGCTTAAGTGGGGCATCTTGACAGGTGTTGCGAAAAGTAATTTTTGTATTATATTCTACGCGGTACTTATGAATACATCCAGACCCAACTTGCTACTACCACTTTTTTTTATGTAAGAGTGGCAATGGCCAAGGGCAACAAAAACACTTAAAAAAAAAGGCTCACTACAGTCTCTGTCCCCAAAGAAAATTCAATAGGTTTATCGAAAAACGGAGGAAAAATATCTTGAAGCTTCCCTCGTGAAAGAATTCAAGTCATAGGAAGGAGGAAATACAGAAGCAGGCAGGGAGTTCCGCAGTTTACCAGAAAAAGGAATGAATGATTGGGAATACTGGTTAACTCTTGCATTAGGGAGGTGGACAGAATAAGGGTGAGAGTAGGAACTCGTGTGTAGAGAGGCCACGGGAGGAGGGAGCACTGCGGCGATGAGAAAGAAGCAGAAGATAGTCAGGTCGAGGAAAGGCGTTGACAAGACAATATGCTTTTGATTTCACCTATAAAATAGTGATATGAGTGGAACCTTCCCATACATGTGAAGCATATTCCATATATGGACGGATAAGCCCCCTGTACAAAGTTAGGAACTGGGGGTGAGGGTGAAAAACTGGCGGAGACGACTCAGAAAGCCTAAGGTCATAAAAGTTATTTTAGCCATTGATGAACTGTGCAGTTTCCATTTAAGATAAAAACAAGTTTAAAAGATAAACTGAGGATGTTCAACGTAGAAGAAGGGGAAAGTTAAATGTCATTAAAGGAGGAATATTTATCTGGAAGATTGTGTACGTTGACAGATGGAGGAATTGAGCTTTGAGACGCACATAGACACAACATCTGACTTTCAATTGAAAATGAAGAGAGAAAAAAATGGGAGGAAACAGAGAATGTGTTACTGTCAGTTGCCTGAGGCATCTGCGTTTCGGTGAGGAAAAAAAAGATGAGGTTTAGAGGAGAAGTGGTGTACTGCTACTGCTGCTGCTGCTGCTGCTGCTGCTGTTGCTGATGATGATAATACGGCTGCTACTACTACTACTACTAATAATAATAATGATAATGATAATAATAATAATAATAATAATAATAATAATAATAATAATAATAATAATAATAATAATAATAATAATAATAATAATAACAATGAATAATAATAAGTAATAAATAAATAAATAATAAATGATAGATAGTAATAAACCCACATATCTGACAGAAATCAACAGATGGCAGAGCCAAGAATAAAAAAAAAAAACATTATATAAACATTGAGAAATAAGTAAGAAAACATTTTTGAAATATGACGGAGTGGATAGTGATTTTTGATTTCTTGTTTCACTTTTTTTTTCCGCTGTTATTGCTGCGTCACGCATTGCTGTGTTACTTCCCTAATTGATTCTCTCGCCTTACCTGCTCCAAGTCACGGAAGTCCTTCGTCATCATTGGGCTGTTACCGTTGCTTTAATTCCTTGATTTTTTGCTCCTTTTCATGTATTCATGATTTGTGTGTGTGTGTCTTTGAAGGTTTGTTTTTCTTGCTTAGTGTGTGTGCGTGCGTGCGTGTGTGTGTTATTTTTGTCTATACTGTCATAATCCTTACCGTCACAAACATAATATTTTTTTTTCTGCTGCTGCTACTACTACTACTACTAATACTACAACTAATAATAATAATGACAATAACAATAATAATAATAATAATAATAATAATGATAATAATAATAATAATAATAATATTATTATTATTATTATTATTATTATTATTATATTATTATTATTATTATTATTATTATTATTATTATTATTATTATTATTATTATTATTATTATTATTATTATTACTATTATTATAATGATATAATTATCATCACCATCACCAATAATAACTATAACAACAACAACAATAAGAACAACAAACCAACACCCAGCCTCTCATCCTCCCTCTCTGACTCTCCTAACACTGCTAACACTGTTCACAGGTTCTTCCCACGGCGCTATTACCATCTCGTGAGGGCACGCAGAAATTTTGGTCAGTCATTCTGTTCATTAAACACTGAATTGTTTTTTTTTTTCTATCTTGTTTGACTGTCAATACAACTATTACAGCAGCAGCAGCAGCAACAGCAGCAACAGCAGTAGCAGCAGCAGCAGCAGCAGCAGCAGCAGCAGCAGCAAAAGCTTCACCAGCAGCACCACCACCACCACCACCACCACCACCACCACCGCCACCACCACCACCACCACCACCACCACCACCAACTACAACAACAACAACAACAACAATTACTACTACTACCACTATTACTGCTGATGCTACTATTACTACTACTACTACTACTACTACTACTACTACTGCTACTACTACTACTACTACTACTACTACTACTACTACTACTACTACTACTACTACTGATAATAATAATAATAATAATAATAATAATAATAATAATAATAATAATAATAATAATAATAATAATAATAATAATACCACTACTACTACTACTACTACTACTACTACTAGTAGTAGTAGTACTACCACTACTACTACTACTACTTCTACTACTTCTACCACCGCTATCACTACTACTACTACTACTACTATTACTACTACTACTACAGCTGCACTTCCACCTCCACCACCACCACTACCAACACTACCATCACTACTACGTGTTCGTACTACTTACACTACAACTACAACTACTGCCTGGTATAACAGAGAAGAGATGGAAAGAGCACTGAGGAAGATAAAGAGTGGGAAGACCCCAGCAGCAGTAATGGTGGTGGTGATGGTGGTGGTGGTGGTGGTGGTGGTGTTGCTGATGTTACTAGTGGTGATGGTGGTGGTGGAGGTGCGTCTCGACACACTTGCACAGAACCTCGTTTTGGTCTTCAAGGAAGCTGTCCCGCCCCTGCTGGACATCCCAGCTCTGTCCTTCCGTGGCTGAAAACCAAGAGGCCCCTCTCCAGTCCATCTCCCTCTCCCCGCCCACACAGCCTTGCTTCCCACCGGAGTGACAAGTAACACAACAGGACACGTTCAAAAAGTTTTATTGGCACCTTCTCATTCACCTTCACCGTCGTCCTCAGGAGCGTTGCCTTCAGCACCACGCCGACAGCATCGTGACCGTGGCCGAGGTGTCGCCTCAACCGCCTGTGGATAAAGGGAATGTTAGTCAGTCCTGCTGCTGCGGCTTCTGCTGTTACTGCTGGTGCTGCTACTCCTCAAGTCATTCTTATGGTCAGTACCCGTCACTGTGCCCCGTCCCGCCCCTCTACTTACTGTAGCCGTAACCACCACTGCCGCCGCCGCCGCCGCCGCGTCCTGAGGGTGAAAGAGAAAACCATTAGAACAAGAGTTGTCTGCATCGTCACTGTGTTGTGGACACCCTTACACCTCACACCCTCACACCTCACACCCTGACATGTGCACACACTCACCAAAGCCGCCGCCAAGGCCGCCAAAACTACCGCCGAATTTGCCACCACCGCCGCCAACGAAGCGTCCGCCGCCGCCTCCGCCGCCGACGAAGCGTCCGCCACCACCTCCGAAGCCCCCGCGGCCGCCAGAGCCGTAATATCCACCGCCGCCGGCCAGCACGGCAGCAGCCATCAGCACCAGCACGCACAGCACGGCCAAGACACGCTGAGGAGGAAGGGGTGCTGAGAGGAGCGGCAATGGAGGGTGTGTTGGTGTACCGGGAAGGGAAGTGAAATGTGCTGAAGGGAAGGGATGTGTGGCGTGCAGGAGGGAGGGAGCACAGAGCCACCAACAGGGGCGGCAGAGATGAGGACCACAAGTCACTGTGAATTGCGTGCTGGAAGTCCAGTGAGGAGATGGAAATGTTCAGATTTTGAAGCAGGAGAGTAATGAGACTCGTGAGAGGAGAGCACTCACCATGGTTGTTGTTGTTGTTGTTGTTGGGTGTGGGTGTTGTGGCAGCAGCGCCTCAGTCAGTGTGATGCCCTGTCCAGAGTGTCGCTGCCTTTATACCCAGCTCGCTGTCCTGCCCTTGATCTCACCTCCCTCCTCGCCCCGCCACCACTGCGGCCAACGGGGGAAAGGGTAGTTTTAGCTTTGGGTGGTATCCAGCGCGGCAGCGGGCGCTGGGCTTCCCAGGTCCTGAGGAATACTTGCAACACCCGCACGACTCACCGCTGCTGAGAGGAACACAGACTTGATGACTGGAAACTCCGGCTGGTGGGGCTCGAGGGAGTGGCGAGCCCCGCAGCACACACAGACACACACACACACACACACACACACACACACACACACACAGCTTAAGTGGGGCATCTTGACAGGTGTTGCGCAAAGTGTTTTTGTATTATATTCTACGCGGTACTTATGAATACATCCAAACCCGACTTGCTACTACCACTTTTTTTTATGTAAGAGTGGCAATGGCCAAGGGCAACAAAAACACTTAAAAAAAAGGCTCACTACAGTCTCTGTCCCCAAAGAAAATTCAATAGGATTATCGAAAAACGGAGGAAAAATATCTTGAAGCTTCCCTCGTGAAAGAATTCAAGTCATAGGAAGGAGGAAATACAGAAGCAGGCAGGGAGTTCCGCAGTTTACCAGAAAGAGGAATGAATGATTGGGAATACTGGTTAACTCTTGCATTAGGGAGGTGGACAGAATAAGGGTGAGAGTAGGAACTCGTGTGTAGAGAAGCCACGGGGGGAGGGAACTCATGCAGTTAACAAGATCAGAAGAGCAGTCAGCGTGAAAATAGCGGTAGAAGATAACAAGAGGTGTAGCACTGCGGCGATGAGAAAGAAGCAGAAGACAGTCAGGTCGAGGAAAGGCGTTGACAAGACAATATGCTTTTGATTTCACCTATAAAATAGTGATATGAGTGGAACCTTCCCGTACATGTGAAGCATATTCCATATATGGACGGATAAGGCCACTGTACAGAGTTAGGAACTGAGGGTGGGGATGAAAAACTGGCGGAGACGACTCAGAAAGCCTCACCAAATAAAAACATTTTTTTTAGCCATTGATGAGCTGTGCAGTTTCTAGTTAAGATAATAAAGTTAATAAAGGATAGACTCATGATCAGCGTACAAGAAGGAGAATATTAAGTGTCATTGAAGAAGAAGGAATATTTATCTGGAAGGTTGTGTCGAGTTGATAGGAA
>NC_087170.1:13498994-13508994 GCF_035594125.1 Scylla paramamosain | reverse complement strand
ATCTCTAGATATAATTCGTCCTTGCTCAGTGACTGCACTTTGGGCTATTTCACCATGTGCGTCCTGAGCAATGATCTTCTCTGTGAGGGACCTGGTGAGCTTGAGGGAGTTGAGGTTCTCCACAGTCGCCAACTTCTCAGGGGAGGTGATTCCCATCCCGCCCAGTCTTGGTGGAAGTTCGAGCAGCGCCCTTTCCCCATCTCCGATGGTGTGGTATCTCAGTAACGCTGGGAGGAAGGTGTTCCTTATCGAGACCTCCAGTGGTGCAAGGAGAGGGCTGATGCCTGGGATGGTGCGCATGGCGAATCTCCATCGATGCTGCAAGCCGTGGGTGTAGGCGGAGTAGGCTGCATGAGGCTCAGTCCTGGCCATGTCAGACAGGACTTCCACCTCATGTATCCACTCCTTCACCTTTTCTCCTATGTACTCCTTCTTGAACTCCTCTGTTCCGATGACAGCACCCAGATGCCGTTGTCCATCCTTTGTTATTATACTACTACTACTACTACTACTACTACTACTACTACTACTGCTACTACTACTATTACTACTGCTGCTGCTGCTGTTGCTGCTGCTGCTGTTGCTGCTGTTGCTGTTGCTGCTGCTGCTACAGCTGCTGCTTCTCCTACTAACACCAATAATAACATTAATAGTAATAATAATGATAATAATAATAATAATAATAATAATAATAATAATAATAATAATAATAATAATAATAATAATAATAATAACAATAATAATATTAACAATAATAATAATATAAATTATTATTATTATAATTATTATTATTATTATTATTATTATTATTATTATTATTATTATTATTATTATTATTGTTATTGTTGTTATTGTTAACATAATGATAACATCGTCATCATCATCATTATCATCATCATCATCATCATCATCATCATCATCATCATCATCATCATCATCAACAACAACAACAACAACAACAACAACAACAACAACAACAACAATTCTCCCCACCCCTACCTTTCACCCCCATCACGTGTCCGTGGGATTACCCTCCACACGTGGTGACCGCTGCCTTACTACCGCCCTATTTCCTCACTGTCTTCGGGCAGGCACACAGACGCTCACGACTTTCGTGCTCTCCGGATACTCAGTGCTTCCACAGTCCCATAAATCCAGTGGCTGCATTGCGTCCCATCACGGTGACTCTTCTCTCAGGCTGCTCGTGAGGGCGCTGCGAGAAATCCCTTCACCATTGAGTCGATCCCCTCCCGCCTCCTTCCCGGCGACGATCATATGCACCTGTGTAACCTTTCTGTCTCCGCTTGTAATGTCTGTTTCTGCTGTTAGTGTAGAACAGCGTGATCAGACAGCTTACGAGCTTGTTGCTCTTTGTTATTTTTGGTAATGTATTTTAGTTTTGTCTAATTGCCTCTTCACTTATTTTTTCTGTCTTTGTTATAGGTGGATATGTGTAGGTATGTCTTATGCAGGGAATACTGCGTGTAGGCGTGATGGCTTCTTGCATTTTCTATTATTATTTTTGTTCTTCAGTTCCTATGCTCTTGTGTCTGAATCAGGTTGACAAATGCATTCGAAATAATGATAAAGTATTGTTAGGTAATTAGATTATAATTTTAGCTCTTGATTGTTTCCGAATAATTGATCTGGTCAGTTTAGTTTGTTTCCTTTGCCTCGTTTGCCCCCTCCCAGATCCACCCGCGTGACAGTGACTGCTGCTCACCGGCTGGCTCACCCCGCCTCTCATCCTACTTCTCTGACCCTCCTAAGACTGCTGAGTGCCTCCTCCCGCGGCGCCATTATAATCTCGTGAGGGAAGACAGAAATTCTGGTCAGTCAGTGTCCTCTTTAATCACTTCAATCACTCAATTTTTTTCTTCTTGCTTAACAGTCAATACAACTATTACAACAGCAGCAGCAGCAGCAGCAGCAGCAGTAGCAGTAGCCGCAGCACCTGCAGCAACCACAGCAGGAGCACCAGCAGTAGCAGCAGCAGCAGCAGCAGCAGCAGTAGTAGCAGCAGCAGCAGCAGCAGCAGCAGCAGCAGCAACAGCAACAGCAACAGCAACAACAACAACAACAATTGCCACTTTTACTGCTGCTGTTACTTCCACTATTACTACTACTGCTGCACCACCACCACCACCACCGCCACCGCCACCGCCACCACCACCACCACCACCACCATCATTACCACCACCACCATCATTACTACCACCACTACCACCATCATTACCACCACCACCACCGCCACCACCATCATCACCACCACCACGAACAACATCACTACTAATGTCGACGTACTACTACCACCACTACTATGACTACTACCTGGAATAACTGACAGAGAAGAAATGGAAAGAGTACTGAGGAAGATGAAGAGTGGTAAGGCCCCAGGAGCGATAGTGGTGGTGGTGATGGTGGTGGTGGTGGTGGTGGTGCTTCTCGATACACTGGCGCCGGGCCTCGCTTTGGTCCCCAGGGACGCAATGCCACCCCTGAGGAACATCCCATCCCTGCCCTTCCGTGGCTGAAAACGAAAAGACCCCTCTCCAGTCCCTCTCTCTTCCCAGCCGCCCACACAACGCTCCTTCCCGCGGGAGAGACCCACAAGTAACACAACAGGACACATTCAAACAGTTTTATTGGCGCCTTCACATTCACCTTCACCGTCGTCGTCAGGAGCGTCGCCGTCAGCAGCACGCCGCCAGCATCGTGACCGTGGCCGCAGTGTTGCATCAACCGCCTGTGGATAAAGGGAGCGTCAGTCAGACCTGCTGCTGCTGATGATGATGATGATGCTCATTAAGTAATTCTTTTGCTCAGTACCCGTTATTCCGCCCCGCCCTGCTCGCTACTTACTGTAGCCGTAACCACCGACGCCGCCGCCGCGTCCTGAGGGTGAAAGAGAAAACCATTAGAACAAGAGTAGTCTGCATCGTCACTGTGCTGTGGACACCCTCACACCTCACACCCTCACACCTCACACCCTGACATGTGCACACACTCACCAGAGCCACCGCCGAAGCCGCCAAAACCACCGCTTCCGAATTTGCCACCACCACCTACGAAGGGCCTGCCGCCGCCGCCGCCGACGAAGCGCCCGCCGCCGCCGCCGCCGCCGACGAAGCGTCCTCCGCCGCCGCCAGAACTGTAGTAGCCACCGCCGCCGGCCATCACGGCGGCCGCCATCAGCACCAACACGCACAGCATGGCCAGGACACGCTGCGAGGAGGGAGTACTGAGGGGAGCGGCAGTGGAGGACGTGTTGGTGTGGAGGGAAGGGTGGTGTGGTGTGCAAGAGGAAGGGAGTACAGAGCCACCGGCAGGTGCAGCAGAGATGAGGATTACAAGTCACTGTGAACTGTGTGCTGGAAGTCCAGCGAGGAGATGGAAATGTTCAGATTTTGAAGCTGAGAGTTATAAGACATGTGAGAGGAGAGAGCTCACCATGGTTGTTGTTGTTGTTGTTATGGGTGTGGGTGTTGTCGCAGCAGCGCCTCAGTCAGTGTGGTTCCCTGCCCGGAGTGTCACTTCCTTTATACCCAGCTCGCTGTCCTCCCCATGATCTCACCTCCCTCCTCGCCCCGCCCCCACTGCTGCACACAGGGGGTGGGGCGCCTATAGCACAGGGTGGTACCCCGCGAGGCAGCGGGCGCTGGGCTTCCCAGGTCCCGAGGAATACTTGCAACACCTTCACGACTCACAGCTGCTGAGAGGAACACAGTCTTGATGACTGGAAACTCCGAGGCGCGAGGGAATGGCGAGCCCCGCAGTATACACACACGCACACACACACACACACACACACACACACACACACACACACACACACACACACACACTGCTTAGGCGGGGCATCACGACAAGTGTTGCCCAACGTGATATTTGTATTATATTCTGCGTGGTACTTATGAATACATGCAGAGCCAACATGCTACTACCACTTTTTTTTATGTTAAAGTAAAAATGGCCAACGGCAACAAAAACATTCGAAAAAAAGTGTCACTAGAGTGCCAGCCCCCAAAGATAATTCAATAAGATTGTCGAAAAACAGAGGAAAAATGTTTTGAAACTTCCTTCTTGAAAGAGTTCAAGTCATAGGAAGGAGGGAATACAGAAACAGGCAGGGATTTTTTTTATTTTTTTATCAGAAAGGGAATGAATGACTGAGAATAGTGCATTAGAGAGGTGGACAGAATAGGGGTGAGAGAAAATAGAAAGTCGTCTGCAGAGAGGCCTCGGGAGGAGAGAACGCATGCAGTTAGCAATATCAGAAGAGCAGTCAGCGTGAAAATAGCGGTAGAAGATAACAAGAGGTGCAACATTGTGGCGATGAGAAACAGGTCGAAGGCAGTCAGTTAGAGGAAAGGAGTTTATGAGACGATATGTTTTCGACTCCACCTCTAAAATAGCGATATGAAACATTTGAAACATTTGAAACATATACTAATGGCCAATTGAGTGCATGTTACATATGTTTTATGTATGCTTGAATTAGGGTCAGCCCTTATATAAGCATATGCTTTTCAGGCAATATGTATGAGTGGAATCCCTTCCATATATATGAAGCATACTCTATATATGGACGGATAAGGTCCCTGTAAGAGTTAGCAGTTGATGGGGGGAGGAGAGATAAACTGGCGGAGACGACTCAGAAGGCCTAACTTCATAAAAGCTTTTGTAGTTAGTGATAATATGTGCAATTTCCACTTAAGATAATTAATCTAGAAAGTTGTATAGAGTTGATAGATGGAGGAATTGAGTTTTGAGACGCACATAGACACAACATCCGGCTTTGAATTGAAAATGAGGATAGAGGTAATAGAAGGAAACAGAGAACAGCTATTGTCCGTCACCTCAGACACTTGCGTTTCGGTGAGGAAAAAAAGATGAGGTTTAGAGAAGTGGTGTACTACTACTACTACTAGTACTACTACCACACCTACTATTGTTAATAATGTAACAATGACAGTAATAAACCCACGTATCTGACGGAAATCAACAGATGGCAGAACCAAGAATAAAAAAAAAAATATATAATAATCATAAACAAATAAGAAAGAAAAAAATAAATTATTCAAACAAGACGAATTAGATGATGATTTTTGCTTTCTTCTTTTTTTTTTTCTTTTTTCGCTTTGTTATTGTTGTGTCATACATTGTGTTGCTTCCCTAATTGATTCTCTCGCCTTACCTTCTCCAAGACCCGGAAGTCCTTCGTCGACAGTCGGCTGTTCCTTACCGCTGCTCTCATTCCTTGATTTTTTGCTCCTGCTCATGTATTCATGATCTTTTCTCTTGTGTGTGTGATGGTTTGTTTTCCTGGGTAACTGTGTGTGTGTGTGTGTGTGTGTGTGTGTGTGTGTGTGTGTGTGTGTGTGTGTGTGTGTGTGTGTGTTTTATTTTTACCAATACTATCGTAATCCTCACTGTCACAATGATAATATTTTGACTTTTCTGCTGCTACTAGTTTTACTACTAGTACTACTACTACTACTACTACTAGTTTTACTACTACTACTACTACTACTACTACTACTACCACTACTACTACTACTACTACTACTACTACTACTTTACTACTACTTTACTACTACTACCACTACTACTGCTACTACTGATGATAATAATAATAATAATGATAATAATGATAAAAATAATGATAATAGTAATAATAATAATAATAATAATAATAATAATAATAATAATAATGATAATAATAATAATAATAATAATAATAATAATAATAATAATAATAATAATAATAATAATAATAATAATAATAATAAATATTCTTCTTATTATTGTTAATATTATTATTATTATTATTATTATTATTATTATTATTATTATTATTATTATTATTATTATTATTATTATTATTATTATTATACAATAATGATAGCATCATCATCACCATCGACAGCAACAACAGCAACAACAACAACAACAACAACAACAACAACAACACCAACAACAACAACACCCCGCCTCTCATCCTCTCTCTCTGTCTCTCTTAAGAGTTACGAATGTTTCCTCCCGCGGCGCCATTATCATTTCGAGAGGGAACATGGAAATTTTGGTTAGTCATTCTGTTTATTAATCACTGAATAACTTCCTTTTGTCTTTTCATTTTTTCTGTCCTGCTTGACAGTCAGTCCATCTATTACAGCAGCAGCAGCAGCAGCAGCAGCAGCAACAGTAACAGCAACTGTAACAA
Source organism: Scylla paramamosain (assembly GCF_035594125.1). Lineage (NCBI taxonomy): Eukaryota > Metazoa > Arthropoda > Malacostraca > Decapoda > Portunidae > Scylla > Scylla paramamosain. The sequence goes on along the minus strand of NC_087170.1, from coordinate 13,502,771 downwards.
CAGCAACAACAACAACAGCAACAACAACAACAACAACTACTACTACTACTACTACTACTACTACTACTACTACTCCTACTCCTACTACTACTACTACTACTACTACTACTACTACTACTACTACTACTACTACTACTACTACTACTACTAATAATAATAATAATAATAATAATAATAATAATAATACAGCTGCATCTCCACCACCACCACCACCATGACCACCACTACTATCGTCTTCGTACTACTTACACAACAACTACGACTACTGCCTGGTATAACCGACAGAGAAGAGATGGAAAGAGCACTGAGGAAGATAAAGAGTGGTAAGACTCCAGCAGCAGTAATGGTGGTGGTGATGGTGATGGTGGTGGTGGTGTTGCTTGTGGTGGCGCTGATGGTGTTGCTGGTGGTGTGGTAGTGGTAGTGATGGTGGTGTTGCTGGTGGTGGTGGTGGTGGTATGTGGTGGTGCGTCTCGACACACTTGCTCAGGGCCTCATGCTGCTCCTCATGGATGCATTCCCGTCCCTGAGGGATATCCCAGCTCTCCCCTTCCGTGTCTGAAAACCAAGAGGCCCCTCTCCAGTCCACATCCCACTCCCGCGCCCACAGCCCTGTTTCCCGCCGGAGGGACGCACAAGTAACACAACAGGACACGTTCAAACAGTTTTATTGGCACCTTCTCATTCACCTTCACCGTCGTCCTCAGGAGCGTTGCCTTTAGCACCACGCCGACAGCATCGTGACCGTGGCCGAGGTGTCGCCTCAACCGCCTGTGGATAAAGGGAGTGTTAGTCAGTCCTGATGCTGCGGCTTCTGCTGTTACTGCTGCTGCTGCTACTCCTCAAGTCATTCTCATGTTCAGTACCCGTCACTCTGCCCTGTCCCGCCCCTCTACTTACTGTAGCCGTAACCACCGCTGCCGCCGCCGCCGCCGCCGAGTCCTGACGGTGAAAGAGAAAACCATTAGAATAAGAGTTGTCTGCATCGTCACTGTTTTGGACACCCTCACACCTCACACAGTCACACCTCACACCCTGACATGTGCACACACTCACCAAAGCCGCCGCCGCCGCTGAGGCCGCCAAAACCACCGCTTCCGAATTTGCCACCACCACCACCGACGAAGGGCCTGCCGCCGCCCCCGCCGACGAAGGGCCTGCCGCCGCCCCCGCCGACGAAGGGCCTGCCGCCGCCGCCTCCGACGAAGCGCCCGCCGCCGCCGCCGCCGACGAAGCGCCCTCCGCCACCGCCAGAACCGTAGTAACCACCGCCGCCGGCCAGCACGGCGGCAGCCATCAGCACCAGCGAGCACAGCACGGCCAAGACACGCTGTGGGGAAGTAATGCTGAGATTAGCGGGAGTGGAGAGCGTGATGTGGCGGGAAGGGAAGTATGGCGTGCAGGAGGAAGGGAGGGAAGGAAGGAGCACAGAGCCACCGGCAGGGGCGGCAGAGATGAGGATCACAAGTCACCGTGAACTGTGTGCTGGAATTCCAGTGAGAAGATGGAAATGTTCAGATATTGAAGCAGGAAAGTGATGATACTTGAGAGAGGAGAGCACTCACCATGGTTGTTATTGTTATTGTTTTTGTTGGTGTGGGTGTTGTGGCAGCAGCGTCTCAGTCAGTGTGATGTTCTGTCCGGAGTGGCGCTCCCTTTATACCCTGCTGGCTGTCCTACCCATGATCTCACCTCCCTCCTCGCTCTGCCACCACCGCGGCATGCAGGTGGAGGGGCGCCTGTACCCCGCGGGACAGCGGCACACAGGGGGAGGGGCGCCTATACCCAGCGAGGCAGGAGGTGGGCTTTCCAGGTCCCCAGGAATACTTGCAACACCTTCACGACTCACAGCTGCTGAGAGGAACACAATCTTGATGACTGGAAGCTCCGGCTGGCGGGGCGGCGCGGAGCGGCGAGCCCCGCAGCATTTGGGCACACACTCATACACACACACACACACACACACACACACACACACACACACAGATAGATAGATAGATAGATAGATATTTTATTGACCACACCAAAAAAATATATATAATATAACATATATACATATTGCAAAACATGGTCCATCAAAAGGTGCATATTTTTGATGACATATAATTTTAATCCTATGTAACCAGGTACTATTCAGGAATAAATCATTAGTATTCTGTAAATAATTTTACATACATCATCATCTCCCATTCGACCAAACAACAGATCATGAATACTATTAATTTTGTAGGTGTTACGAACCTCAAGTGCTAAGGGACACTCCACAACATGTTCTGTCTGTACCTTGCCACAAGCGCACAGCCTCTCATCGACTGGCAGATGGCCGCGTCCCCTCCGATTCCATCTGCCTGTCTCTATCGCTAATGAATGAGATATACACGAAAGCGAGTGAATGTTATTTGGTGTGCCTCATTGATGTTGTGTTTATCAGTGTATATCAATCGCACAGTTAAGTGAGGATTCATTGTATTTAAATATGTTATCCTCCTCGATGATAGAGAGCGTCTGACGTTAGCTTTAAGTATATCCATTGGAACTGTACAGTCATCGATATTGTTTTCAATGAGCTCCGTAACATACGCTTTGGTGCCGTACCTCGTATCCATTACAATCTTCAAAAAAAAGCCAAAGGGGTCATCATCCATATTAGAGCGTTCTACATACACCTTAGAGTAAAATTTCCTTTGTCTACTTTTAACAAGAGCCCGGAGGGGTGGACAACCTGACTCGATGTAACAGATGTCATGACATGTTGTCCCTCTAACACCAAGCATCTGTTTTAGGCACCAGTTATCTAATTTAGTTACCGGTTTTAAATCAGCATTCGGCCACGACTTGCATCCACATAAGACTGTAGATAATTGCAAGGCATCGAACACTCTTTTCTATTCACTAAATGAGATATCATCATTCTTGTGCAAGAAGGAAACAAATTTACTGAAGCGTGCCATCTTATCTTTAGCGTGAGCCTTGACTGCCGGTGATATCGAACCGTCTGCCGTGAATGGTGATCCAAGGTAGATGTAGCTGTCACAATGATTTACCTGCAAACCTTCCGCAGTGATGGGAAGCATGTCTGTCTCCGATCCACAAAATGACAACACACACACACACACACACACTGCTTAGTGAGTTGTCATGAATGTTGTGTTGCTTCCCTGACTGATTCTCTCACCTTATCTGCTCCAAGTCTCGTAAATACTTAGTAGTCACCTGTTACTTTTTATTTTTTTTGTTCCCGTTTATGTATTCATCATCATTTCGTGTGCGTTTGTGTGTTTGTGATGCACCCTCTTTTCGGATGCGTGCACGTGTGTGATTTTGTGTCTGTGTTCTATTTTTAATGCTGCTGTTATGATCCTTGTCATCACAAAGATACTATTTTCAATTTTCTGCTGCTGCTACTACTATTACTACTACTACTACTACTACTACTACTACTACTACTACTACTACTACTACTACTACTGCTGCTGCTGCTGCTGCTGCTGCTGTTGCTGCTGCTGCTGTTGCTGTTTCTGCTGTTACCACCAATAATAACAATTATAGTAATGATAATAATGATAATGATCGTAATAATAGTTATTATTATTATTATTATTATTATTATTATTATTATTATTATTATTGTTATTATTATTATTGTTGTTGTTGTTGTTGTTGTTGTTGTTGTTACTGTTTTTGTTTTTGTTTTTGTTGTTGATGTTGTTGTTATTATTATTATTATTATTATTATTATTATTATTATTATTATTATTATTATTATTATTATTATTA
>NC_087170.1:13473994-13493994 GCF_035594125.1 Scylla paramamosain | reverse complement strand
ACCAAACAAGCATCCAACCGATACCTCGTTTTCTTCACCCATTTTCTTTCGCAGTTTATTTTCTAAGGGGGACCGTTTTTGTTTTTGTTTCTTGGTTGTTCAGTAATGCCCGTATTGTTGATGTTGTTGTTGTCTGTTTGTTTGTTTGTTTGTTGTTGTTGCTGTTGTTGGTGTGTGTGTGTGTGTGTGTGTGTGTGTGTGTGTGTGTGTGTGTGTGTGTGTGTGTGTGTGTGTGTGTGTATTCACCTTTAGTGTCTTTTTTATTATGGTTTTGCATGAATGACATTGACAAAAGTTAAAAGAAAAGAAATATGCTGCGTCATTATTATTATTGTCATTACTTTTATTATCATCATTATTTCTTCTTATCTTATCTTCTTCACGTATCGTTTACTGTGTCAGCTTCGTGCATAACTTCCCCTTCTCCTTCTTCTGCACCCCTTTCTCTCACTCTCTCTCTCTTGCAGGTCCTCTTTTTGCGGATACCCACTTTCCCTTCGTACGCGCGTTCCCTTCCTTCCTTGTCTTCTTGGATTCTCCTTGATATTCCCGAAGTGGAAGAGAAAGGAAGGAAAGATAAAATAAAAACGAAAACAAAAAAAAGAACTGGTTATATGAAAGTTTCTTTTGTCCGCAATGTTTGTTTGCTTTTTTTTTTCTAAGTTGTGTATTGTGCTAAATGAACGTGTGTGTGTGTGTGTGTGTGCGTGTGTGTAGAGAAGGTGGGAGTGATATTTGCAGGTGTGGTTTGGTCAGGTATGTGGTTGGAGGTGTTGGGGATTAAGAGGTCAGATGTGGTAGTTGTAGTAGTAATTGTGGTGGTGATGGTGGTGAGAGGAATGCTTTTAAAGATAGGAAAGGAGTGGTGTAGGTCTAAATTGTGATGGTGGTGATTGTGGTGGTAATGATGATGATGATGATGACGCAGAAACAGATGATGACTTAAGACAGAAATACAATAGGAAAAGAAAGATTTAGTATGGTGCTGGTGGTGGTGGTGTTAGTGGTGGTGATGGTGGTGGTCAGTACAGACACCGATGGTGGAGGTGGGAAAAAATAAAGACGGAAAAAAGGAGAGCGAGTCATAGAAAGTAAGGAAGAAAGTACATACGTAAGAAAGACAAAAAATATGGAGAGAGAGAGAGAGAGAGAGAGAGAGAGAGAGAGAGAGAGAGAGAGAGAGAGAGAGAGAGAGAGAGAGAGAGAATAGGAAAATATGAAGGAATATAAGAAAAAGGAGGAGAAAAGAATATGACAGGAATAAGAAAAAAAGGAAAAGAATCAAGAAAATATAAGATTAAGAACAGAAAGAAAAGACGAACCCAGAAAAGGAGCAGAAATATAAGAAGAAATAAAAATAAGAAATGAGGGAGAAAAAAAGAATAAACGCAAGAATGATCCAGAAAGAAAAAAAAAGACAGAGTTTGTGAGTAAGGAAGTGAGTGACTGAAGGAAAGAAGGTGAAAGTAATTGAATACAGCGATGAAGAATGCAGGAGGGAGAACAGGAATAATACCAATTTTGACAGTCACGGAGGCGGAGAAGTCAGGGAAGTAAGGCAGGGGCGCAAGGGAGGGGAGCAAATCAAGGAAGCAAGGCAGGGAGGCAAGCAAGGTAAGCATTCAGTGTTCCATAATCTTACTCAATATCTCATTCTGAAACACTTTTGCTCCGCACCTCCATTACTTTCGAAAGCCTTTAGTTGATGTTACACGAATATTTAATAGTATCTTTACGGTTCTAGTGACAAGATTTTTACTTTAAGAGGATAAACAATCTTGCGAACCAGGCTTATCATCTCTGTGGCCTTTGAAAATAGTTGTTGTGTGAGAGAGCGAAGCGTTTCTGAACACGGGTCTTGCACTGCCTCGCTACTGTGTCTCCCTTATCATAACCGTGAACTCGTGCAGACCCTCCTGTGGTGAATGGAATATACAGGGCGTGCTTGCATCTTGGTGTGTTTTATTGGGATGCTGTCATGCGGGGAATAGTTGAATAAAGTCTCGCTCTTGTCTCCGCTGTACTGTTTCAAATTGCTACTGTGTGCGTTCAGGGTTTTTTTTTTTATTATTATTATTTTTTGGGGAAATGAAAAATTTGATAATGCATTTGTTTATTTGTTTATTTAATTTCATTTTATTTTACTTTTGATATGCCAGTGTTTTTGTTATTTGACCAGGTATTATTTCGAAATGAGTCCCAGTGGTTTTCGTAAGCGAGGCAAATACGAACAGGAACAAGAGCAAGAAAAAAGAAAACAAGAAACAAGAAACAAGAACAGTAACAAGGAGAATAATGACCAGGAAATACTACCACCACCACCACCACCACTACCACCACCACCATCATCACCACCATCACCACCACCACCACCACCACCCTTGCATACAGTAGTGTGAAATGTTGCCGCCACGCTGACGGGAGCCTTGCCCTTGTGGCGACGCACCAGCTTGTTACTGGCGTCCTTGAAAGCCTTGGTGTGTCCGTGACGCCTGTGTGTGTGTGTGTGTATGTGTGTGTTTACTATGCATGTATTCTGCTCCTGGGTTTAATTTTTTTCACTTCTCGACCTTGCTTCTTTGTTTTGCTTTGTTTCTTCCTTCTTTTTTTCTTTCTTCTTTTCTTTTGTTCGTTCTTTCTTTACTTTCTTTGGTGTGTTTTTTTTATATTTTCTTTATTTTTTCTTTCTTTCTTCTTTCTTTCCTTCCTTCCTTTCTTATTATTCCTCCTCCTCCTCCTCCTCCTCCTCCTGCTGGTGCTGCTACATAATCCACATTTTACCACTCATTCTTATAAATTTCATCATCATCATTATTATCCATCATTATTTTCTCTCAATTAAGTACCCAGTCACTACTATGACCTTAATCCCTCTGTATCACCATCACCATCACCATCACTAACACCATCACCTCCGTCTGCTAAAATTAGGTCACTTCCCAGCCTCCTCAGCCCAATTTACTCTCAGATATGTGAGTGAGAAAGAGAGAGTGAGAAGAAAATAAAAGAAATAGTTTTACGCACATCAACATTCTCTATCTTGCGTAAGTTAAAAGTATGATAATGATGATATTTAAAATGCCTTTCACTTGAGCCTCTTCCATAAGTGTGTGTGTGTGTGTGTGTGTGTGTGTGTGTGTGTGTGTGTGTGTGTGTGTGTGTGTGTGTGTGTGTGTGTGTTACTTTCATCTCCTGGTCTCATTATTATTATTGTTATTATTATTATCTTTTTTTTTTTTTTTTGCATCTGTTCCCACGGGAGGATTCACTTGATGAGATTTTTATTCATTGCTCACGAGGAAAACTAATTAGTAAACTCACCTGCATTACCTGAGGCTCCAAGTGTATTGTTGTTGTTGTTGCTGTTGTTGTTGTTGTTGTTGTTGTTGTTGTTGTTGTAATTGTTTTCGCATGGTTCGGTTTTGATTAATCACTTCACTACCTGTAGATAATTACCTTTTGTTTCCATAACTTGATTATATGTACAAGTAATTCGTTAATAGTCACCATGGTAACATATGAGCAATTACATACATTGAATACACACCCACCCATACCTAGTCATATGAATACATAGGCACACACACACATTCGTACACGCTTAGATATTGTCTCGTACACATGATACACATACGTACATACAGACGGACCGACATAAACACATACGCAATACTCTCTCTCTCTCTCTCTCTCTCTCTCTCTCTCTCTCTCTCTCTCTCTCTCTCTCTCTTGCACGGTAAATCCCTTTCTTGCTCCAGTACTTTTCTTCTTTTTTTTCCCCTGAGCCAGACTTTTTTTTCTTTACGTTTTCAATCTGTCTCTCCTCCTCCTCCTCCTCCTCCTCCTCCTCCTCCTCCTCCTCCTTTTTTTTCACTTTTTTCCCTCCCTCTTGCCTTAGTCACCAAAAAACAGGCACGCAGTTCACTCGGCGTCCACCTAAGTGAGTGATCATGCACAGAGTCAGTCATGCAAACGGGGAGTGTTGCCAGTGAGATCTTGTGCATGACTGTTGCATGTGTGTGTGTGTGTGTGTTTGTGTGGGGGGAGAAGGGTTGCGATAGTGTTACGTGTATGCTTAATGTTGCTATTGTTGTTGTTGTTGTTGTTGTTGTTGTTGTTGTTGTTGTTCGTGGTGGTGGTGGTGGTGGTGTTTCTTTTCACGTTTTATTTACTTCTTATCTCGCTTTCTTTTCTTTTTTTCTCTCCTCTTTCTTTTTCTCCTTCCTTTTTTCCTTTCTTTCTTTTTTTCCTTTTTCTTTCTTCTTCTTCTTCTTCTTCTTCTTCTTCTTCTTCTTCTTCTTCTTCTTCTTCTTCTTCTTCTTCTTTTTTCTTTCTTTCTTTATTTCTTTCTTTCTTTTGCCCTCCCATTTCCTTCCATTCCACTCCATTCCATTCCATTCCATTCCATTCCATTCCTTTCCCTTCCCTCTTCTCTTCCTCATTTCACTTATCTTATTTTCCCCATCAGCGTCTTCTTATTATACATATATTTATCACCGTAATTGTCACCACCACCACCACCACCACCACCACCACCACCACCACCACCACAAGCAAATACTTACATTACACATATATAAATATCATGAAAGCAGGAAGGCATGTTTACTATTTATTTTCCCTATGAGAGGAGATGACAAGCAGATGACACGAAGAGGAGGAGAGGAGAAGAAGGAGGAGGAGAATGAAATTGAAAGTGGAAAGACATGTTTTTTTTTTTTTTTTTTTTTTTACATTTAAGCAAAGGATTTGAAGATGCGTTGTTGGTCCAGGAGAAGGAGGCGGAGGATGAAGCGGAGGAGGAGGAGAGAGAAAGGAAGAGAAAGAAGAGAAAGTCCCCTGCAGCGTCTCTATATAATGGACATGATTCTGCCTCGCAAGGATTCAGTTGGGAAGGAAAGCTGAGGAGAAATGGTGAGTTCCTGCAGGACTAGAGGAGGAGGAGGAGGAGGAGGAACAAGAAGAAGAAGGATAATCACGATATTTGTAATGTAGATCGCTTCCTTCCTAGTAGTAGTAATAGTAGTTGTGGTGGTGGTGGTGGTGGTGGTGGTGATGGTGGAGGTGGTGGTGGTGTCATCAGTGGTGGTGTCGATAGCAGTGTTGCAGTGTTACGTGCGTGATTGTGCATGAGTATTGCATTGAAAGCGTCAGATGTGTGGCGGTGGGGGGGGGGGGGCGGTGTTCTATTGTTATTTTCTTATTATTTCCTGTTGTCGTAATCTTACACTGTTGCTAGTGTCATTCGTGGTGGTGGTGGTGATGGTAGCGATGATGGTGGTGGTGGTCATGGTGGTGGTAATAGTGGCGGTTGTGTGGTGGTTGTGTCGGCGTATCTGATTCATTATTAATAAAATTTGAAAGATATATATATATATATATATATATAGAGAGAGAGAGAGAGAGAGAGAGAGAGAGAGAGAGAGAGAGAGAGAGAGAGAGAGAGAGAGAGAGAGAGAGAGAGAGAGAGAGAGAGAGAGAGAGAGAGAGAGAGAGAGAGTATTATAATTTGGTGATAGTATTAGCAGCAGCAGCAGCAGCAGCAGCAGCAGTAGTAGTAGTAGTAATAGTAGTAGTAGTAGTAGTAGTAGTAGTATATTAGTAGTAGCAATAGTAGTAGTAGAAGTAGTAGTAGAGGTAGCAGTAGTAGTAGCAATAGTAGTAGTAGTAGTAGCAGCAGTAGTAGTAGTAGTACGAAGAACAAGATAAACATAATTCAACAAAGTAAAACTACTAATTAGATTAAAAAAAAAAAGGGTAACTTAAACGTCCTTCCTTTCTTTCTTTTCTTAATTTATCACCTTACACCTTCCTTCCTTCATACTCTCCCTCCTTGCCTCCTCTCCTTGTCATTTACACATGGTCCACCTACAAAAGAAAACTTTCACTTTTCTTCCTTTTACATCCTTTTCATAATTCTGAACTCTCTCTGACCTATCTTTCTCCCTCACGATTCTCCTTTCCCTCCCCCTCCTTCTCTGCATACTCCTCTCCTCTAACTGACAGTCTTCAGCTTCATTCTCATCGCCGCAATGTTGCATCTCTTGCTATCTTCTACCGCTATTTTCATGCTAACTGCTCTTCTGATCTTGCTAACTGCATGCCTCCCTTCCTGCGGCTTCGCTGCACAAGACTTTCTTCTTTCTCTCATCCCTATTCTGTCCACCTCTCTGATGCAAGTGTTAACCAGTATTCTCAATCACTCATCCCTTTCTCTGGTATTTCTGGAACTCCCTGCCTGCTTCTGTATTTCCTCCTTCCTATGACTTGAACTCTTTCAAGAGAGAGGTTTCAAGACACGTCCACCGTCATTTGTCTTTTCCATTCGGCTGTCTTTGGGGATTGACACTTAAGTAAGTCTGATTTTTTTCCCTCATAATTGCATTGCCGTTGGCCATGACCCTCTTGCATAAAAGAAAAAAAAACACTGACCTTAAGAATCATGTCTACATCATCTTCTTTATATCAAGCCATTTAAGTACCTCTAACGTATTTAATCCTTATAAGTAGACCTTCAGAATATGTTGTATGCTTGGTATTTACTTGTATGTATTTCATTGTATGTCATAGTATTTCCCAGTATTCCTGCCCTGTCCCGCTCCACAACGTGTGTCTGTATTCATTCTTGTTATATCAAACCATTTAAACACCTCTAATGTATTTAAACCATACAATTAGAACTTCAGAATATGTTGTATGCTTGAAATTGCCTTGTATTCTCTTGTATTCCCTTGTATTTCACTGTATTTCCTTATATTTTCTCGTATTATCTTGCTTTTCCCAGTATTCCCTCACCGTTTTTACCTTCATCGTGTGTTTGTAATACTGGCAACATTTCATTTACTCATATCCACTTGTATGTCCTTGCATCTCCCTGTATTCCCTCCTTGTCTTCACCCCCAGCGTACATCCATAGTCGTGCTGTTGGCGGCGCTAATGGCAGTCCCCTCAGCCAGCCCATTCAAGTTTAAATGGAAGGGCCATGGGTGGGGGTACCATCACCCAGTATACGTCCCAGTACACGTGCCCTATATACAGCAGCAAGTGATCCACCATGTCCACCACACCAAGGGTTACGGACACGACCACGGACACACTGCTAGCCACGTGAACTATGCTGGTTATGGTGGCTACGCGGGGTATGGGGGTGGCTTAGGTGGTGCTCATCATGGTGGGTTTGGACATGGTGGTATTAGCTACGGTCATGGAGGTAAGTTGGGTTTATTGTTGTTATCTCTCTCTCTCTCTCTCTCTCTCTCTCTCTCTCTCTCTCTCTCTCTCTCTCTCTCTCTCTCTCTCTCTCTCTCTCTCTCTCTCTCTCTCTCTTGCACGATTATATAACAAAAAATCATGTAATACTTAAACACAATTCTTGATTCGATAAACTTTTTATAGAGAAGAGAGAGCGAGAACGAGAGAGAGAGAGAGAGAGAGAGAGAGAGAGAGAGAGAGAGAGAGAGAGAGAGAGAGAGAGAGAGAGAGAGAGAGAGGGAGAATAATAATAAAAATGCAACACACACACACACACACACACACACACACACACACACACACACACACACACACACACACACACACACACACACACACACACAAACTTTCACTAATCATGTAACTTTTATTCCACTTCATTCTTTTTCTTTTTTCTTTTTTTTTTTTTTTTTCTTACAGGCCACAGATAGAGAAGTGAAGGAAGGAAGGAACAAGACAGCTGGTGACTTCCTTGCTGTTCCTGCCTGTGCTCTCTGTGACTTCTGCTCCTCCTGTTGCTGTTACTACTTGCCCCTGCTGTCTATATGCTTGTATGGAGTGCTTCGCGACTTCCTGCTAATTGTGTAAAGGAGTTATTTTAAGTTTGCTATTCTTGTTATACACGTACAAATTTGGATAGCATGTATACGTAAGTGTGTAGTGTGTTGTTTTAATTTTTTTTGTGTTTGCTTTTGTTTTTGATGTTGTTTTGTGTTGTATATATGTGTATGTTTTGATATGTTTCTTTTTTTTTCATGTTAACTAAATATAATGTTATACGTACTACTCTTTGACTTTATTTTTTTTGTATTGTTGTTGTTGTTGTTGTTGTTGTTGTTGTTGTTGTTGTTGTTGTTTTTGTTTTTGTTGTTGTTGTTGTTGTTGTTGTTTTTGTTGTTGTGTTCGATATTTTGTGTATTCAGTTTGTTTATCAGTTTTATTGGTGTATCTATAATATTGATTTGTCTACCTATGTTTTGTTATTTGCATCGTAACTGTGCTGGTCTTATCACTTAAATAGCACAATAAAAAAGGTGGTAATGATAAAAAGAGTAGTTGTAGTAGTAGTAGTAGTAGTAGTAGTAGTAGTAGTAGTAGCATCAGTAGTAATGGCACTAATATACTCTAGCATATACAATCATACACACTCAGACATGCTTCCCTCCCCTTAAAAAAAAAAAAAAAAAAGAAAGAAAAGAAAACAGGGTCAAGTGGGCCTCTTTTTTCGTCCACCTCACCTGGTCTCTTTACCTGCCCCCAATTACCTACCTCTTTCTTGCTCCTTCCTCTCCTCTCTCCCTCAGCCTCCCCTCCTTCCTCGCTTCCCTCCACCCTGTTTATTTACTATCTCCTCCCCACCTTCTCCCACCCGACACACCTCTCTGCTCCCTTCTCCGTGCCCTTTGCTATATTCTTCCTCCTCTCTCATCCCTCCCACTTGTTGCCGCCTCCGCCTATTCCTTCGTCTTCCCCTCTCTCTCTCTTATCTCCTGTCTGATCCTGTTTTTGTTCTTCCTGACCTCTCTTCATTCTAACATTGCTTCCTGCTTCGTCTTCTTCTTCTTTTCTTTTTCTTCTTCTCATCTAGCTTCTCCCTGCTCTTCCCTTCCATTCTTTACTGTAGTGCACACGGTCGGCAGGAAAAATAACAGCAAAGAATCTTGAGTAAAACATGAATAGAGAAACATTGATAAGACGAACGTAAGGAAATATTTGCGGTCAACAGTTTTTGGTTTTGTGTGTTATTAAATTAACTATAAGAAAAAAAAACTGACCTAACCTAACCTAACCTATTTGTAGTCCACACTATTGAGTATTCTATTACTTACTAGATTCATTGTAAAAGAAAAGACCAAAGGAACCATTAGCAACATTTTGAAGGGGCTTTTTAATCCCTCTTCCCCTTTTTTGTGGCCTTGACCAGCTCCCCTCACACGTAAAATAATATTAATGATAGATTATGCTTTTAACTGAGGCTAAAAAGGTAAAAAGAAAAGTGAAAGATAAATAAATAAAAGATCATGACTCCATTCCAAGAAAAACATAACAATCCACATCATTTAAAGGTCAAACATTCACTAGCTCACCAGAATACAGTAGAATGAATAAAAGTTAAATTGCGCTGAATGACTACTTGGAGGTAATCTTTAACCTCCCTCCCTTACTATAAAAGAAGAAAAATATATACATACATCACAGTAAAGTTATTATAGTCCCCCCCCCCCACAGTAACGCCAAGGAGACGAAACTGGTGCCGTGCTAACTGAATGACTACTGGAGGTAATCTTTAACAACCTTCCTTCACTAGAAAAGAAGAAAAAATTATACATACATCATGGTAAAGTCAGTACAGTCACCCCCAATGACACCCAGAATGAGACGAAACTGGTGGCGAGCTGCTAAAGGCGTTATAGATCCTGGTGGAAGGCCAAGTGGTGAGTCTCAAGTCTGTGTTTAGTTTACTTCACTCTCTACTCTTTTTATGGCAAGTTTTGAAGGCCCTCCTCTCCTCTCCACTCTCCCTCCTCCACCACCAGCACATGATCCACTTCACCGAGGCCGCAGTGGAGGGAGTGGAGTATTTAGGCAACATGTCGATTATTATTGCTCCACCAAATAGCCAAAAAATTGATGCCACTGTCAGATCTGAACTTTAGAGGCTCGACTTGATGCCTTCCCCCCATCCTCCCTTCCCCCCAGCAGCAGTTCTCGGAGGTTCATGGGACTGTCTAAGGGGATAAGCTATTGGGTAGTCTTTAAATGGCTTAGTAAATGTCTGGTTGGTCGAAAGGAGTGTTTGTAATGTTTGTTTGTTAAGAGGGGTTGGATAAATAGTTGAGATGAAATGCTTGGTTGATAGGTGAATGGGATGAAGTGTTCGGTGGATAAATGGTTAGACTGAATTGGGCTGTTAGATATTCAAAAGGTTGTCGATACGTGATTGTGGGCGATTAGTGGGTGTCAGCGAACGTCTGATTGAGCTGAGAATTGGGTCATTAAATTATGTGCGTGTTAAAAGTGTATAGACAGTGATTGGGAAGTCAATGAACCTTGATACATAGTTAATGGGTCAATAGGGGTCAATAGATGGTTGGAATCAGTAAGTCATTAAACAGTTGAGGTTAGTAAGTCAGTAAATTGCTCGACGTCAATAAGGGTTAGTAAATATTTGGTAGTCAATAGAGATTAGTAAATAGTGGGAAGTCAAAGGATAAGCAAATGGTTCGAGATTAACGCGGGTCAATTAATGGTTCAGGGAGTCAGTTAAGGGGTCTATAAATGGTTAAGATTAAAAGGAAATCGGTAAATGTCTAGAGGTTAAGAGAACATATAATTGGTTTAAAGCTCTTAGAGAAACATGAAGGCCAGTTAAGCTTTCCTTTTTCTCTCTTTTTTTTTTTTTTTCAGTCGATGCAGAGGTCCAGGCCAGTCTTTCAGTACCTGGAGGGTCGAGGCGGTTGGCGTTCAGGCGTTTGGGGGTCAGACAGTGTCACCTGGGGGCGTGATGGTCAGACCGTAGTGAGAGCAGCCCTGTAAATGATCCCCCTCACCTTCTCCTTCTTCTTCTTCTTTGGACCTGTTGCGCTTTGAATCACTTCTTAGGGTCTCTCTTCTTCGTACACCCTTAGATAATTACTTCTTATTGCCCAACACTTGGTCAAAATGTTTCCATGTATTGCTCGCTGCTGGAGTACACCGTGTCCACTGCCTTTTCTGTTTTCTGTGGTCAATTTTTTTTTTTTTCGGGGGTGTCAAAATACATAGAGAGATTTTGTTTGGTTTGTTTTTCTTGTTCTTTTTGTGTCCTTGGCCTGAAGTCCCCAACGCATGAAAAATAACTGACTTCCATACAAAAAGTGTAGTATTTTTCTGGGTTCGCCGGTGAATAGTATGCGGTTTTGTGAGAGGGAACGATGAACTATTGAATTTTGGGGTTCTCTTACTTAGACGTTCACTCACGTTACTCGATAGATGATTAAAATAAATAAATGTATGCCAGACAAAGACGAGGCGGCAAAATATCAGTTTCCCAGCCACGTTTCCCACGCAAGCAACTCAACCTACATACAGAAACAAGAATATTCAGGGGAGAGAGAGAGAGAGAGAGAGAGAGAGAGAGAGAGAGAGAGAGAGAGAGAGAGAGAGAGAGAGAGAGAGAGAGAGAGAGAGACAAATCAAACCAACCAGAAACACAAAACAACATTTCCGCTCAACTCCTTTTCCTAACATATTTCCCCCCACCTGTTCCCATCCCACCCTCCCCTCCCACCTTCCACTCCTCCAGTAACCGCTCGTGATAGGTGGTGGCGTTAAGTCGCTTTGAAACCAGCTTCACCACCACCACCACCACCACCACCACCAGCACCGTCACCACCACCAATACCTTCCTATCTCGGGGGCGGAGTGTGTTCCAGTTTCAGGGTGAATGTGTGCAGTTTTTGTGTGTACATGTGCGTCTTCGTGTACGTGTGGGTGTAGTATATAAGAGCCGGTCAAAGGGTTACTCCTCATCCAGTCTTCGTCACCTCGCCCTCCTGTCATCATGGTGAGACTGGGTGTGGCTGTTCCCTCTGTGGCTCAAGATCTCTCTGTCTGGTTGTTTCTCTTTGTCTTTCTTTACGTCTCTTGGTTTCTGTCTCTTAGTTTCTGTGTCTCTTAGTTCTTCTGTCTTCTATTTTCTCTGTCTCTTAGTTTTTTTCTTGCTCTCAGTTTCTCTCTTTTTTCTGTTTTGGTCTCTCGTTTTCTCATTCTCTCGTTCTATCGTGCTCTCATGCTCTCGTTCTCTCTCTCTCTCTCTCTCTCTCTCTCTCTCTCTCTCTCTCTCTCTCTCTCTCTCTCTCTCTCTCTCTCTCTCTCTCTCTCTCTCTCTCCAATTCTTGCCTCATCTTATTCATTGCAATTTCTTTCTTTCTCTAACCTTCTGTTTTCTATTCAGATTTACTTTATGTTTACTCTGCATCTCGTTTTTCATGTCACATCTTCATAATTTCTCTTTGAATTTTTACCCTTTTTCGAATACCTGAACTCTTTAGTCATCTCATTCTATATATTTATTTTTTTCTCTTTGTTTCTAACCAGGTTCTGGTTTCCATAACTTTCTTATTATTGAAGTTATTTTGATCATTTTAACCTTATTTAATTCCCAAGTACTTCTATGGCTAATTTTTCATGTATTCCTTTGCAGATAATAAGTTAATCTTCATTATTCATATTTCTTATTCACTTTCTTGGAAAAAAATAGTTCAAACGCATTTATTTTTAACAAGATTTAACTTTAATGCAGTTTTATCAGTCATTTTCCCTACATCAAAATCATCTTTACGTCAACTCATTTACTTCCTTTATAAAAAAAAAAAAATCAAACACATTCTTTCAATTTTCCCAAAGCCACTTATATTTAACATCTACACATGCCTTGTCCCCATTTCCATACCCATTTCCTTCCTGTGTCTTCATTTGTGATGGAGAGGGTCACGTGGATGGCGGCAGAGGCAGATGTGAATTTGAGAGGTCAGGTCAAGTTAGGCCGAGCTGGGTCACGGTCACGGTTGTCGTAGCAGGAGCAGCGGTTAAGGTCAGGCGGTCATGTAAGGTCAGGGAGGAAGAGGAGGCTGGGAGAAGGAAGGACAAAGCAGCTGTTGTGTAAGGGTTATTGAAGAGACGGAGAGAAAAAGAAAGAGAAAGGGAGAAAGATGTCATTGGGTAGGGAATGAGAGAGGAGGAAGGGAGAGAAGAGAGGTTTTGATAGTGAAAGAGAGGCAATAAAATCATAAAATGGAAGAGGGAAGGAAGGGAAGCGGGGAGAAGGTAAGGGAGGCAAATCTAGCAGGTCATTAAAAGGAAAGGGAAGGGAACTAGAAGGGAGAGGAGATGAACTTGCATATTAGAGTGAGAGGAATGAGTTGTAAGAAATAAGTGTGAGAGTGGACTACCAAATGATATGATGAAGTGCTAAGAGAGAGAGAGAGAGAGAGAGGAAATGACAGGTGATGGTAGGTGGGGCAGGGGAAGGGGTGGGAGAGAGAGGGGGAGGAGGGGAGAACAAATGAAAGAGGTGAATGAGAGGTGGAAGAGATGAAGAGGAGGAACTGAACATTGTGGGAAAAAAAGTGAATGAAGGTGGAAAAAATGGGAGAACGGACAGGTGAGAGGGAAGAGAGAGGAGGGAGGAACAAATTAAAGAAGTCAATGGGAGGTGGAAAAGATTGGGAAGTGGAATGACTGCGGCAGGTAACATTGGGGCAGGTAACGTCAGGTGTGTGCTTAATGAAGTGTTGGCTGGCTCAGGTAAACTTTGGAACGTGGCTTGATTATTTATTTTCACTTTCCAATTCTTCAAACTTGAACTGCTTCGGGAGAGGAAAATCAAAACACCTCCAGAATTTAGATAACCATGTCGAAGGAAACTCTTTGTTGCTTCTTTTAACTTGGAAGAAACAACTAAACAATTTCTT
Organism: Scylla paramamosain; assembly: GCF_035594125.1. Classification (NCBI taxonomy): domain Eukaryota; kingdom Metazoa; phylum Arthropoda; class Malacostraca; order Decapoda; family Portunidae; genus Scylla; species Scylla paramamosain. The sequence continues at coordinate 13,480,288 of NC_087170.1, read as the reverse complement.
TTACAGTAATGGTATAAGCTCTACGCAGTTACAAAGCAAGATTCTCTGTAAAAAAGTGTTGGATTTTGCTGTCACATTAGTGTAAAGGAATCAGTATATTTACCTAGTGACTTTTCTTCTTAACTCTTATTTCTTTAACGGTATCTGAACATCTTTTTTTCTCAACTAATTATATTTCTATAAGCTTTACGTAAATACAAAGCAAATTTCTCTGTAAAAAGATGTGTTTTAATGTCGTATTAGTATAAAGGAATCAATATGACTTTTCTACTAAACTTTTTTTTTTTTGATGAAAGGCAACTGAGCAGATTTGTCTTTATTATTTGCATTTCCATAAGCTTCACGTAATTATAAAACAAACTTCTCTGTAAGGTGTTGGAAACTGGAAACTGAATTAATGTGAGAGAAGCAATGTGTTTACCTGTTCAGCCTTATCTGCAACGCTTGTGTCTGTGATTTCCTTACCTGTCCTTTCCCTGGGGTGTCTTTTGCAGGCATGTGAACCTTTCTGAACCTTTTCTAAACCTTTCCGTCCTCGTCTCCACTCAGTCTTGGTGGAACTTGATCATGTGGAGAACCCTCACCACACTTCCTTTCTCCACCAGTCTTGTCTTCCCCTGCAATTCTCCACCTGTTATCACATTTCCTACCTTGCATTAATTTTTATTCCACTTTTCTCCTATCCTCCTGCTTCACCTACACATCTACTGTTCCTTTCTCCCTCCATCTCCTGTCTTTTCCTGTCTTTATCGTATCCTTTCCCTCTTGCATTTTTCCTGTTCCTCCTTCTCATATCATTTCCTTCTATTCGCCTCCACCTTTCGTAGTTCTATCCACTCCTTTACTTTATTTTCCTCTTTCCCATCATCCTTTGCTTCAGGTCTTCATCCTGTCATACTCCCAAGCATTTCTTCTATATCCTTCTTACATCCTCCAACCATCCTTCCTTCACCTTTTCCTATCCTATCCTTGCCATTCTGAAACCACCCTTCCCTTCATCACATCCCAGCCCATCCAACCACTCCCTCTCATCCACTACACCACAATTCACTCTTCACTCTACCATCCACCTCATCTCCATCACATCCCAGTCCACTGCCTACCATCCTACCGTCCTAATCTTTCCTGTATCCTCAGCGTGCGACATCCTACATTCTCCTGGCGGTGCTGCTGCTGGCCACCGTTGCTCTTGCGGCTCCCGGAGGGTTCAAGAAGGGCGGGTATGGAGGAAGAAGTAGAATCCACCATGTTTACGTGCCCGTCTATACCCACTCCTATGGCGGCTACGGATATGGAGGATACGGACACGGCGGGGGCTACGGATACGGGGGCTACGGACACGGGGGCTACGGTGGATATGGTGGTGGTTTTGGTGGATTCGGTGGCGGCTACGGCGGTGGCTATGGTGGATACTGGTGAGGTGAGTATTTCGTGGTAGGGTTTGTGTGGTTGTGTGTGTGTGTGTGAGAGAGAGAGAGAGAGAGAGAGAGAGAGAGAGAGAGAGAGAGAGAGAGAGAGAGAGAGAGAGAGAAGGAGAAAAAGAGAGAGAGAGAGGGAGAGGGGAAGGATGAGTTACAATATGTAAAATCATGCATATGTGAATGGATGCACACACACACACACACACACACACACACACACACACACACACACACGCACACACACGCAGGGAAAACATGTGAAAGCAGTTACACAAGACAATTAAATTCTAAGAAAAGAAAATTACAGCCATAATATATTAATCAGAAAACACGCTCACGCTTCTCTCTCTCTCTCTCTCTCTCTCTCTCTCTCTCTCTCTCTCTCTCTCTCTCTCTCTCTCTCTCATTTACTGTCTTCTTCATCTCATTTTATGTATTTTCTTCCTCCTCATATTTATTTCTTTGTCTTCCTCTGTTGCTCACTCCTCCTCTTCCTCCTCTTCCTCTTTCTCCAGCACTTTAACCTTACCTTCTCTCCCTGTTTATCTTTTTTTAATCAGTTTCTTTTGTTCGTTTCATTCTTCTTCATAATTCTTTCTTCTTCCTCATTCTTATTCCGGTGTTTATAATCTTCTTCATCTTTAACGTGGCCAATTCTTATCATCTATTATTTTCTTACGGACTGACTGACGGCCATTATTTATTTTTATTTTTTTTATTTTTTCCCGACTTTTATTATTTTATTATATGTTGTGCTTAATTCATGTTTTGTTTCTTTTTTAAGTCTTTTATTTATTTATTTTTCTCCTTACTATTCTCTTCCGTCATCTTCGTTTCTCCCCGTGTCTTCCATTCGTCAGTAAATACTTTCACTCTTCATCCCTATAAGAAAAAAAGGAAAGTTACAAGAAAGGGGAAAAAAATATGATATGGTCGGAAAAAAATCTCACAGTTATCCCTATTTCTTCTCACGTTTTCTTTTCTCTCCGTTTTTTATTTCCTTTCCTCCCCACCCAATTCTCTCTCTCTCTCTCTCTCTCTCTCTCTCTCTCTCTCTCTCTCTCTCTCTCTCTCTCTCTCTCTCTCTCTCTCTCTCCATTTTTTCTTGGTTGCGCCCTCCTTTCCCTGTCTCCTTTCTTCACTATCACTCATCCTTTTACTCTCTCTCTCTCTCTCTCTCTCTCTCTCTCTCTCTCTCTCTCTCTCTCTCTCTCTCTCTCTCTCTCTCTCTCTCTCTCTCTCTCTCTCTCTCTCTCTCTCTCGTACTCCTTCAACCCACCGTCCTCTCCTTCCTCTTCCTCTCATTCATGCACAGTCCCTCTTTCCCCCCTCTCCGTCTCCCTCTCCGTCTCCCTCTCCCTCTCCATTTCTTGTTCACGGTTTTCAAGCTAACGCCGCGTGACGCAAACCGATGACACGTAACAGAAACGTCCCTTCAAGCCGCTGTTACGTAAGACACACACACACACACACACACACACACACACACACACACACACACACACACAGTAAAGGCAAGCAGGAAGAGATATTGAGGAGACACGCCCCCGAGAGAGAGAGAGAGAGAGAGAGAGAGAGAGAGAGAGAGAGAGAGAGAGAGAGAGAGAGAGACGTTTATAAGAGATTGGCAGGTTGCTTATGCCGTTCCTCCTCCTCCTCCTCCTCCTCCTCCTCCTCCTCCTCCTCCTCCTCCTCCTCACCGGTTCTACATTTTCCTCACCGGTTTCCACTTTCACTTTCATTAGAACCGTAAGATGTGCACGACCCAACCTCCTTTCGTGTGTGTCTGTGTGTGTGTGTGTGTGTGTGTGTGTGTGTGTGTGTGTGTGTGTTAATAATTTCGCACCTTTTCATCAGGTAGAGAGAGAGAGAGAGAGAGAGAGAAGGTACAATGAGTTTTAATTTTTTCCTCTTTTCTCTCTTTTTCTTTATTTTTTACGTAAGTCCTCCCTTCTTTATTTTTGATGATTTTGTACGTTTTCCTTGTCTGTCACTGGTTGGTTACTTGTTTATCTGTCTGGTTAGTGACTTCTCCGTTTTCTGTTTGCTTCTTCTTCATTTATTATTATTATTATTATTATTATTATTATTATTATTATTATTATTATTATTATGTAGTATTTGTAGTAGTTGTTGTTATTATTCTTGTTGTTGTTATTGTTTTTATATTTGTGTTAGATGTATGCATCAGAGAGAGAGAGAGAGAGAGAGAGAGAGAGAGAGAGAGAGAGAGAGAGAGAGAGAGTGTGTGTGTGTGTGTGTGTGTGTGTGTGTGTGCTCTAATCATATTTGACTCTCTCTCTCTCTCTCTCTCTCTCTCTCTCTCTCTCTCTCTCTCTCTCTCTCTCTCTCTCTCTCGTGTCAGTTAATGTTTTGCACACGAATTCATTTACTAATTTAATTTTCTCTTACTCTCTCTACAAGACACGTTCCAATTCTTTCCTACTTTTCTCTCTTTCCCTCCTTTTATTCAACATCTCACTCTTTCCCTACTTTCATTTCTCCATTTCCTCGTTATCCTTTCATTTTGTATTTTACCACCTAATGTCCTTTTCTTTTAGCCTTATTTACTATTACTATCATTATTATCATTATTATCATTGACATTAATTATCTCCCCCCTTCTCTCTCTCTCTCTCTCTCTCTCTCTCTCTCTCTCTCTCTCTCTCTCTCTCTCTCTCTCTCTCTCTCTCTCTCTCTCTCCCTTTTGCAGAAACGAGTGTGATTAAGAGTGTAACGCCCCTTCACCCCGTCACCCCCCGTCACTCCTTCACGCTGTCAACCCCCCACACCTCACCCCTGCCCTTCTCCCCTTCCCCCTCACTACCTCCGCCCTTAACCACGCCCTTCCCTTCCCTTCTACGTACAAAGCTCAATAAAATGCTTCTTATACCTTACTTGTTGTCTCAGTGTCCGTTGGTGTAGTAGTAGTAGTAGTAGTAGCAGTAGTAGTAGTAGTAGAAGTAGTAGTAGTAGTAGTAGTAGCAATAATCTTTTAAATCAGAGAAAATAAATGTATACAAAAAAATGTTAAGAAAAGGAAGAAGAAAGCCACTTGAAAGGAGGAAAGAATGTAAGGAAAATATACAAAGTTTTCTATGGAAACTTGGAGAGAGAGAGAGAGAGAGAGAGAGAGAGAGAGAGAGAGAGAGAGAGAGAGAGAGAGAGGAGAGAGAATATAAGTGAGTGTAATAAAGGAGTGAAATATATTGTTCTTGTGGATCATGTTTGTGTGTTTGTACGTTTTCTTTATCTGTTTGTATGATTTTTTTGTCCTTATCTCTTTACATGATTAATTTCCTCTCTTTTTTCTTGCATATTTGTCTTAATTTGTTTTCTTTCTTTGTTTCTCTTTTGCTTTTATTTTTCATCTCGTCTTTCTGTACATATTTTCTTTTTCCTTTTTATTCTTCTTTCTTTCTTTCTTTATTTATTCATTCGTTCATTTTCTTCATTCGATATCTTTCAAAAATTATATGTTATTAATTATTTCCATTTGCTTCATTCATGCTTCTGTACGAGAAGGAGGAAGAGGAGAAGGAGGAGGAGGAGGAGGAGAAGAAGAAGGAGGAAGAGAGGAATTATGCAAGAAAAGGCAGTAAACAAGAATTGTAGTGACTGTGATACAAGTAATATTGGAGAGACGAGTAAAAGGAAGAAGAAGAAGAAGAAGAAGAAGAAGAAGAAGAAGAAGAAGGAGAAGAAGAAGGAGAAGAAGAAGAAAAGGAGGAAAAGAAGAAACAAAAGAATGAAGAAAAATTAAGGACGAAGAGAACTGAGCAACCTCTCTCTCTCTCTCTCTCTCTCTCTCTCTCTCTCTCTCTGTCTCTCTCTCTCTCTCTCTCTCTCTCTCTCTCTGAACCTTCACCTTTTCGGCCTCGTTTAACTGAACCGTTTCGTGTCGAGGCTCCGAAAGTGAGAGTTGTTTCTCTCTCTCTCTCTCTCTCTCTCTCTCTCTCTCTCTCTCTCTCTCTCTGAACTTTATTATTGTTGTATAAGGAATTATTTTTACGCACATGGAAGAAAATGTGGAAACTGGTGTTAGTTTTTAAGAGGAGGAAGAGAAGGAGGAGAAAGAGGAGGGAGAAAAGGAGAGGAAAATATAGGAGAGGAAGAGAGAGATTTCATGCAAGAAGGAGGAAGGAAGAGTGGAGCAACAGGTTTTGTGGGGAGGAGGAGGAGGAGGAGGAAGAAGGGGAGGAGGAGGAGGAGGAGAAGGGGGAGGAGGTATAAAGCCTTGTGGTGAAATGAGTCAGCGGTTTGGAAGATCATGTCCACCATTGCTTGTGGAGGAGGAGGAGGAGGAGGAGGAGGAGGAGGAGGAGGAGGAGGAGGAGGAGGAGGAGGAGGTATTATTGTCGTGGTGATAAGAGACTGAAGGAAAGGGAAAGTTGGTAAGTCATCTCCTCCTCCTCCTCCTCCTCCTCCTCCTCCTCCTTATACTATAATAGGTAAAAAAAATCCATAAGAAAGGAAAATATGCAAGAGAAACTAAGCAAATACCGATAAACAAATAATAATAATAATAATAATAATAATAATAATAATAATAATAATAATAATAATAATAATAGCTTGTCATTGTCTCAAGTGAAAGTTTAAAGGTTGATGTTTCGGTACAAAGTCATGCACGATTGAGGGGAAAAAAGGGAAAAAAAGGGAAATAAAATGGTAAATAGAAAACGGGATTGTACCTACATGGGGAATAGGGGAGTGTTGGGAGGGGGGAGGGAGGAAGGGAGGAAAGGTGATCGAGGGAAGAAAGGGAAGAGGGGTGGAGAAAGAAGAGGGAAATGTTTAGAGGGATGAGGAATGGAAGAGAAGAGAAAAGGCAGAGAGGAAGAGGGAGAAGAGAAAAATAAGAGGGAACCGA
>NC_087170.1:13458994-13468994 GCF_035594125.1 Scylla paramamosain | reverse complement strand
TGTTTTCTTTTCCTTCTTTCATGTTTTCTTTCTTTTCTTTATTTATTTATCTTTTTTTGGCAATTGCTTACTTTACGTTCCAAAGCATTATTTTCTTCCCATTTTTCTTTTCTTTCCTAATAATTTTTTTTCGGTGGTAATCGCTTCCTTAACATTCCAAAAGTTAGCGTTGTTTCTTTTTTCCTTTTTCTTTTCTATCTTTATTGATCATTTGTCAAGGTAATTATTTTCTTAACGTGTCAAAAGCAGAAGGAAGGAAGGAAGGAAGGAAGGAAGGAAGGAAGGAAGGAAGCCCTGTACTCCTTGTTAATTGGTCAAGGCGAGACTCGTGCCCGAAAGATTCAGTTTCTGTGTTTAAACTGAAAGGCAAGAAGAGACAAGACGAGAGAGAGAGAGAGAGAGAGAGAGAGAGAGAGAGAGAGAGAGAGAGAGAGAGAGAGAGAGAGAGAGAGAGAGAGAGAGAGAGAGAGAGAGAGAGAAGGAGAAAAAGTGAACAAATAGAAAGGTTCAGGATTGTTTCTGGCTCATCATCATTGCCCTGTTTTCCTTTTCCCTTCTTTTCTTTTCTTTCTCAGTCTTTGGTCTCTTTGTCTCTTGTTTATTTAAGTTAAGGTGATTTGATTTTTTTTTCTTTTTCCTCCTTTTTTTTGTATTTTTGTTATTCTTTTTGATAGCTAGTTGTGGTTTTTAGTTATGTTCTCTCTCTCTTTCTCTCTCTCTCTCTCTCTCTCTCTCTCTCTCTCTCTCTCTCTCTCTCTCTCTCTCTCTCTCTCTCTCTCTCTCTCTCTCTCTCTCTCTCTCTCTCTCTCTTCCACCTCGTCATTATTCAAACTCTTCATCATCATCCTCTCTTCCCCCCTCTCCCTCCTCCTCTTCCCTTTTTCTTTCCTTCTGCCCCCTCACCTACATTTTTACCTCTGTCCTTCACTGCCTTGTTGACACCAGCCCTCTTCCTCACTCTCCCTAACTCTCTCTCACCTCTCTCCCACTCTGTCTCCCTCTCACGTTTGTCTCTCATGCATAATTCCTTGACCTGCCTTCACTTAACCTCCACCACCACCACTACCTCTCTCCTCCTCCTCCTCCTCCTCCTCCTCCTCCTCCTTTTCACGCCACATCACTAATCCTCGACCTTCCCTATCACTCTCCCTTCTTCTTCTACCTCTTCCCTCCCTTTCCCTCCCTTCCCTTCCCTTTGCCTGGCCATTTATCTCACTTTCCCCCTTTCATCTTGCCCCAATATTTTCTTTCTTCCCTTTTGTCTCCTTTATGTACTTTTCTACTTTCCCCTTTTCCCCCCATTTTCCTTTTACTGTCATTCTCATTTTCATTCTTTTTTTTTTTGTACCTGTTTCTTTCCCCCGTCTTGTTTTCTTCTTCGCTTTTTTTTTTCTGTGCATTCATCTTTTAATACTTCTCTTATTTATCTCGTTTCCCTCTCTAAATAAATTTTTTCTCCCTATCCTTTCTTCTTTTCCTCGCTTTTTTTTTATGTTCCCTCGATAATCTTTCTCTTATTTCCCTAGTTTCCCTCGTTGAATACCTCCCTTTTTTTTTTTTTTTTGTCTTCTTTCTCTCTTCTCCTCCCATCTCTAATTTTGGATAACCCTTTTGGCTCTACTCGTTATGAATTGCCACCTTTAGCCGAGGGAACCCTACTAGTCACGTAAACAGTCTTTGCAAATAATCCTGGTGAGTGAAGGGATAACGTACTGGCTAGGATCTTCTGCTGGGATGGCCTGGGATGGACGTGAAGCCAGCAGAGAAGAGGGGGAGGTTGGATGGAGGGAAGGAATAGTGGAATAGACTGATGATGATGATGATTAGGAGGAAGAGGAGGTGGAGGTGGTGGATGGTGATTACTACTTTTGCCTCACTTTCCTCTCTCTCTCTCTCTCTCTCCTCTCTCTCTCTCTCTCTCTCTCTCTCTCTCTCTCTCTCTCTCTCTCTCTCTCTCTCTCTCTCTTACTCTCGCATCATTTTCTCACTTCCTCATCCCTTTTACTCCCACTTCCTCGATTCTCTCACTTCCTCACTCCTTGTACCCTCACTTCCTCTCCCTCTTATTCTCCCATCACTTCCTCACTCCCTCTCTCTTCCTCTCCCCTCACTTCACTTCCTCTCCCCTTACTCTCCCCTCATTTCTTCACTTACTCTCCCCTCACTACCTCACTCTTCCCGTTAATCTCCCCCTCACTTACCATCCCCATCATATCTTCAGTTCCTCTCCCACCTACCCTCACTTCGCACCCATTACTCTCCCCTCACTCACCTACTCTCCCACGCAGCGCTTCACTGTCCTGTTCCTGGTGGTGGTGGCGGTGATGGTGGCGGGCGCTGGTGGGGGCGGATCCCAACCCCGGAAAAGGACGCCGCAGGGGGAAAAACCGCTACCAATATGTTTACGTGCCTGTCCACGTGCCCGTACACCACCACTCCGTCAAGCACGTGCACCCATGGCTACGGGTACGGACACGGCAAAGGCTACGGACACGGCGGAGGGCTACGGACACTCTGGTGGATACGGGCACGGACCATGGAGGTGGATATGGGCACAGTAGCGGCGGGGTACGGACACAGCGGCGGTGGATATGGTGGATATGGGCACTGAGGGTACGGTGATTTTAATTTTTTTAGTGATTTTTTTTTTTCTTTTTTTACTTTTTATTGTTTTTTGTTGTAGTTGTTTATTTGTTTGCCTGTTGTTTTTATTGTTTTGTTTATCTTTTTTTTGTACTTTTTATTGTTTACGGATTTTAGTTATCTATGTATCTTTATTATCAGTTTATCGTTATTGTTCCTGTTATTATTGTTATTAGCTTTCATTTGTTATTATTTCATTTATTCCTTCATGTATCTATTCATTTATTAACCTACTTATTTATTTCATTTTCCATTTATTTACTAATCTGCTACCTTATCTTTTTTTTTATATATATATATATATTTTCAATGTCACCATATTGCTTATACCTTCAGTCAAATTATCTTACGAATAAGGATTGTTTTCATACTCATTCTTCTTATTCCTTTCATATTTCAAGGTCTGTGTAATGATACTCTCATATTTGCATACTTATTTTTTCTCTCATGTTTTACCCTGTTTATTTATGTATGCTTTGTTAAACCTTACAGTGTATTTAAACCTATTTTTTTTCCACCTCCTCCTCCTCCTCCTCCTCCTCCTCCTTCTACTACTACTACTACTACTACTACTACTACTACTACTACTACTACTACTACTACTGCTACTATTGATTTTTCTTCTTTTCCTCCTTATTTTTCGTACAACTCACAAATCTTTCCTTTTCAGTTACCTGGGACAAGGTGAAGAGTGAACAATGAAGGCCTTGGGTGTGTGTGTGTGTGCTGTGCGTGTGTGTGTGTGTGTGTGTGTGTTTGTGTGTACATTTAAGTATCGAAGTAGCTGTAGCAATTATATGAAGTAATGTTGAGATTCTTGATAATAAAAAGTTGTTGATCAGTAAAGAATTGTTTGATTTGTTCTGTATTAGTCCTCCTTGTTGCTGCTCCTTTTCTTTATTTTCCTCCTTTCTCCTTCTTTTCTTTCTCCGTTGTGCTATTGGTTTTCTTTCTTCTTCTTCTTCTTTCTCTTTCTTCCTTTCTTTGTTGGTGGATTTTATTATGTTTTTTTTCCTTCTTTTATATTCCTATTTTTCTTTTGTATGTCATTTGCTTTCTTTTCTCTCCCTTCTTTCTTCCCTCCTTCGTTCGTTTGTTTGTTTCTTTTTTTCTTTCTTCCATTCTTCCATACTTCCTTCCATTCTCTCTCTCTCTCTCTCTCTCTCTCTCTCTCTCTCTCTCTCTCTCTCTCTCTCCTCTCTCTCTCTCTCTCTCTCTCTCTCTCTCTCTCTCTCTCTCTCTCTCTCTCCTTCCTTTCTTTTCCTTTAGATATTTTTTGCTCCGTTTTTTTCTGGTGGTGGTGGCAGGTAGTGATGATGGGTGGTGATGGGTGATAGTAGTCTGGTGATGGTAGTGATAGGTAGTTTTAGCAGTGATAGTGATAGTGGTGGTGGTGGGTGGTGGTAGTGGTGGTGGTGGTGGTGGCGGTGTTTGTGCGGCTAATGCGGCTGCTGGTTCTGTTGTTGGTGGTGATGACGGTAATGTTGGTGATGGTGATTGGGCGGTTTTGGGTCTTTTCTTTTCTTTTTTTCTTGTATTCCCTATCCTCTTTTTGTATTCTCCTATTCTGCCTTTATTGTTGTGCTGGGGGTGGTGGTGGTGGTGGTGGTGGTGGGTGATTGTGGTTTTGGTGATAGTAGGAGTAAGAGTAGTAGTAGCGGTGGTGATGGTGGTGGTGGTGGTGGTGGTGGTAGTGGTGGTGTTCCTTTCTCAATCTTCTAATCTTAGTGTTAATACAAATACAAAATATACTGTATCTATATATTTTTTTTCCTTTTTTTTTTTTACTGTAATTTCGTCTATATTTTTAACAGTAACTATCTTAACCTAATTAAATTTTTGTAGGAAACTTGCAAGATCTGAAAAAAAAATAAAAATGAATAACTTTTCTCCCTTTCACGCTCCCCCATCACCCCCCCCTTTCCCTTTCCCTCCCTCCCTCCCTCCCTCCCTCACTCCGTCCCCTCCTTTCTCTCTCCACTTCCCTTTCTCTTACATTTTTAGTGCCTCTCTCTCTCTCTCTCTCTCTCTCTCTCTCTCTCTCTCTCTCTCTCTCTCTCTCTCTCTCTCTCTTCTCTCTCTCTCTCTCTCTCTCTTCCTTTTCCTTATCCAATTTCCCTATTTTTTCTTCATTTTCCTCTTTGTCTTCTTCCCCCTTTATTCCTGTTTTCTTTTCTTCATATTTCTCATTTCCTTTAGTACTTTCATTTACATTTCATCCCCCCAGAGAATTACCTTCCACTCCCTCGCTTCTTTTTCCCTCTTACCTCTTTTTTCCCTCTCCTACTTTCTTACAAAAATCCCTCCCTTTTTTATTAATTTACCCCCTTTTCTTTCCCTTTCCCTCCCTTCCCTCTCCCTTCCCTCTGTTTTTCCTCTCTTTTCTTCAGTTAAATTTCTTTCCAGGGAACAAACTTTTTTTTTTTTTCATTGGTCACGTTTATCTCTCCTCATAGTGAAGGTAGCTAGGAGGAGGAGGAGAAGGAGGAGGAGGAGGAGGAGGAGGACAGTATATGCGTTAAATAAGAAGGGATCAAGGAGGACGATGATAATGACAAGGAGAAGGAGGAGGAAGAGGAGAGGAGGAGGAGGAAGAAGAAGAAAAGAAGAAGAAGAAGAAGAAGAAGAAGAAGAAGAAGAGAACAAGTCTTTAAAAGAAGATGAGATAAATGCATGAATAGAAACCATTATCATCATCATCACCACCATCACCACTACCACCACCCACTACCATCACCATCACCATTACACACCACTATCACCATCATCAACACTTCCGTCATCATCCATGCAAGACAAAGGTTAACCACCCATGCAGTTCGTGTCACGCTAAAAAGAAACCCTTGCATGAACGATCGACAGTGGGAAAGAGAGAGACGGAGGGATGGCACCGCGTCAGAATTGCAAGGTATGGGAGGAAGATGAGGAAGGGAGAGAAGAGGAAGATGCAAGGGAGAGAAACACTCGTACATGGCGCCAACCAGTCACCCAAGGGAAACGTCAAAAGGAGATAGTGGAGAAACATTAGCAACATTTTAGTACCGTCATTAACACCTTTTTATGACTCAAGGTCGTATTAAAAACCACTGCTCTCCTATCACAGATATCTAACAAAGCCACAGAGATGCTTAGCCGAGTTCTCAAGCGTGTTTCTCCAGTTGATAATGTAGAAATATTGTTAATCTGTCACTGGAACCGTCAAAAAAACACGCTTAGAAACCCGTGTCACTTTAACTAGAGGTTTTAAAGGTAGATATGTAGACAGACGTGTTTCATAATATAGTTCTCAGCATTGAGCGCGACATGACACGGGCGAATGGCAACCTGACCCGTGGGAACCTTTTCGATTGTTCCTGTGTCTCAGTGCATCTAAATTTGGGATGTTTCAATATTGATTAATAATTGTTTTTTCCGTTAGGTTATAGGTCAGCGGTATTTAAAGATCAGCAAGAAGGAGAAGGAGGATGATGATGAGGAGGAGAAGGGGAGGAGTAAAAGGAGGTGGAGGAAAAATAAAATGAGCAAGTAGGAAAGAGACAAGAAAGAAGACAAGATGGAAGAGAACGAGTCAGAGGAGGAGGAACAGGAAGAAGAGGTGGAGGAGATAAGGGAAGACAAGGAGGAGGAGGAGGAGGAGAAGGAAAAGTAAAATGAGCAAATAGAAAATGGAGAAACAAGAAAAGAAGATAGAATGCTGAAAGTGAGAGAAGGAAAGAAAAGACGAGGAGGAGAGAAGAAGGAAGAAAGGGAAAAATAGATAATAATGAAACTAGACGCATCATTTTCACTGGAAACTCGACAATCATGTGCAGTCACGTCATTTTCAGATGAAGGAAAGAGAATAAGAAAAGAAGAAGATACGCAAAGAGGAAAGTAAAGTAGGAAGAGAGAAGAGGAAGAAGAGGGAAGGAAGAATTAGCAACAGCACCACTCTTCCATTAAGAAAAGAGAAGGTGAAGAGTAAAAAGTGGGTAGAAGAGGAGGAGGAGGAGGAGGAGGAGGAGGAGGAGGAGGAGACAGCCGGTTGTTATGACTTGTATAAAGTGAATAGTAAAAATATTATTCATTTTTTACACCTGCATCTATCCGTACCTTATCTTACCTGAGGAATTGACAATGCGGGTGAGGAAACTAATTAACGTGATCACCTGTCCGGCCACACCTTCGTCTTCTGTACAAGGAGGAAGCAGAACAAGAAGAAGAAGAGAAGAAGAAGAAGAAAAGAAGAGAAAATAGAGCAAAAAAAGTACAAAAAAAAATCTTATGTGATGTTTTTTTATTTTTTTTTATTGGGGAGATTATGAGAGTCAAGTAGCTGAAGTAAGCATAAAGTAGGTCTTAGTGTGTGTGTGTGTGTGTGTGTGTGTGTGTGTGTGTGTGTTGTGTGTGTGTGTGTGTGTGTGTGTGTGTGTGTGTGTGTGTGTGTGTGTGTATGTTGTGTGTGTGTGTGTGTGTGTGTGTGTGTGTGTGTGTGTGTGTGTGTGTGTGTGTGTGTGTGTGTGTGTCTTACTCTTACTTTTTATTCTTTTTTTTTCTTTCTTTTCTTTTTCTTTATTTTTAAGGTTAAGGAAGATCAATTTAAGTAAGTCTTTTCTCTTCCTTCTTTTTTCTTTCCATTGTCCTTTCTGTCAGTCTATCTGTCTATCTATCTATTTATCTCTCTATCACCCGATCTATCTATACATCTACCTATCTATCTATCTACGTATATACCAGTCTTTCTATCTATCTATCTTTCCTCACGTTCTCCTTTATAGAAGTAACGAAAGACAGTATATTTCAAAATCACTCTTTCCCTCCCATTCCTCCCTTCCACCTTTCCCTCCTTCGTCAGTAGTAGGTTAGTTCAACATGAGCGGGGCGTGTCACCTGTCCGGAAGTAAAGCTTGGGTGATGACTTCCTTGACCCTGGGGCTGGGAGGGGGCCGCGGGGGGGAGGTAGCAGGTCAGGTGAATGTGTCTGAGCAGCAGCAGGAGGAGGAGGAGGAGGAGGAGGAGGCAGCGGCGAGGTGAGAGGCACATTTCGGGGTCTATATATACCGGGAGGAGGCAGCTTGTGGCATTGTCTTGTGAAGTGAGAGCTGCTGCGAAGATGGTGAGCCGAGTAACTTGCTTTAACTCGCTCTCTCTCTCTCTCTCTCTCTCTCTCCTCTCTCTCTCTCTCTCTCTCTCTCTCTCTCTCTCTCTCTCTCTCTCTCTCATACTTTTGCTTTCTGTGGTTATTTTTGGTTCGCCGTGTGCTACTTTCGTTTTTGTTTTCTTTCTGCTCTCTTTCCCTCCTTGTCTCTTTCTCTTTCTCTTTCTGACTTTCCTGTTTTGTTTGCTCTCTTTTCTGTTTTGTGTTTCTCTGTCTGTTTTCTATCTGTTTTTCTTTGTTCTTTCTGGTGTATCTGTCTTTTTAATTATGAGATTTTCAGTTTGGAAACGCTTCTATTTCTTTCTCATTTCTTCTTCCTGTCCGTCTTTCCAAATTTTTATCTTTCCATCTCTTATCTTTTTATCTCTTCCATGCACATTCCGCCATCCACTTCTCTTTTCCATTTTGTTCTTTCTCCCTTTCCCTTTTTCCCTGTTTTACCTGATTCTTCTTCCTTTTTATCTTTCCCCCTCCCTCTCCCTCCCTCCCCGCACCACTAAAGACTTGCATCTCTCGTGTTTCTACATCTCATCATTACCGCTAGGGATTCTCTCCCTCCCCAACACCTCCACTGCGTCATGGCAGGCATTCTGTAACGCCTCTCCTCACTCTTTTTTTTTTTTCCTTTCTTCTCTCAATGAACAAACCTGCCATGCCCCTCTCTCCAACCTGATCCACTCTCCCTCACTCCCTTACTCTCCCTTCCCCCTGCCCCTCACACCTGGCTCTCCTCACATTCACTACCTCATCTCTTTCATTCCCTCTCTCTTTCAACTCTCATTTCCTTTCCACTTTCTCCATGTTACTCCTCCAGCACCAACCCTCATTCCTCCCTCCCTCCTCGCAGCGCGCGGGCAGCACTGGTCCTCTTGGCGCTGGTGGCGGCGGCGGTCGCCACCCCCGGGCTTTAAGGGCTTCGGGGGGCGGCGGCAAGAAGGGCGGTGGCGGAGGATCTCGCTACCACTACGTGTACGTGCCCCGTGCACGTGCCCGTGCACCACCAGCACACCATCAAGTACGTGGGTGGATATGGCGGCGGCGGCGGCGGCTATGGTGGTGGCGGCCATGGCGGCGGCGGATATGGCGGCGGTGGATTTGGCGGCGGCGGCGGCGGCGGCTATGGCGGTGGTGGATTCGGCGGCGGCCCACGGAGGCGGCGGCTATGGTGGTGGTGGATTCGGTGGTGGCCATGGCGGTGGTGGATTCGGTGGCGGCCATGGCGGCGGCGGTTATGGCGGAGGTGGACATGGCGGCTTCGGCGGCGGTGGATTTGGCGGAGGCGGCTATGGTGGTGGCGGTCATGGCGGCGGCGGCGGCGGCGGCTATGGCGGCGGTGGACATGGTGGCTTCGGCGGGCGGTGGACATGGCGGTTTTGGCGGCGGCGGGCGGCGGGTTATGACATTGGCGGCCACGGTGGCCGGTGGCGGTGGATACGGAGGTGGAGGCAGCTCTTACAGTGGATACCATTGAGGTGAGTTATCTCTCTCTCTCTCTTCTTGGAATAGGATATCGGGAAGTCCTAGGCACTTTTATTTTTAACTCTTATACTTAACACATCTTAACGTATTTTTTTTTTTTTACTATATTCACTGTCTCCTCTACTGTGTATATCAATCTTACAATTATTATCATTCGTTTTTTTTTTTTTTTTATTTGCAATTTTCTCTGTATGTTGATCTCTTTCTTTTTGTCGTTTTCATCACTTTTCATTTAATTTCGTCATGTGTACTTCGCGTTTCAGTTCTCATTTAGTTGCAATTCAGTTCTTTTTTTTTTTTTACATCTTGCTTTTAGTTTCATTCTCTATTAAGTCATTACTGGCATTAAAAGTAGTTGAAGTAGAAGTGGTAGTAGTAGTAGTAGTGGTGGTGGTAGTAGTAGTAGGTAGTAGTAGTAGTAAGTAGTAGTAGCAGTAGTAGTAGTAGTAATACCAGTGGCAAAAGCAAAATTACTATCATTATTCTTTAAAAGTACCTGTTTCTAAGGAGTTCTCTCAACATTGCATCCTTCTAAAAAATTTCTTAAAATTTTGTTCCTGAAAACATTTTATTTGTGACTTAATTAATCTTTCTTCTTTTTCTTATTGCAGAGAGTGCGCGAGAGACTAAGTCATTCCTCTCACTCCCTCTCCCCTTCCTCTCTTTCTCTACCTCCCTCCGTACCTGCCCCCGCCCCTCCCTTCACCTCCCTGCCCACCCCCCTCCCTCACCTGTTTGTTA
>NC_087170.1:13441494-13443994 GCF_035594125.1 Scylla paramamosain | reverse complement strand
GTAGTAGTAGTCTATTTATCAATATACAATTTAGGCAATTTTAGGGTTTATTTATCTTTTTTTTTATTCTTGTTTTCCTTTACGTCTGAGTCTAGAAATACCCAGAAGTTTATCTAAATATTAATATACAGACAAAGAGGGAGGCAGGAAAAATGCGCGTCTTGGCCCTCATATTTACTTAACGTAAAACTCAATAATTTCCCTGCACAGCTCCCTTAAGAAATAAAATAAATAACAAACAAACCCCTAAATAAATAAACTAATAAACAAATACCAAACACAAGCAAAATAATAAACAAAATAATAACCCAACCCACTTAATCAAGGAACCCTTAATCCACCCAGCCACCCACAGTTCCGCCAGCAATTCAGTGAACACCGCCGAGAGTTGCCAGTCACCACGCGTCACTAGAATACTGAGAGATTGGTTCACTTACTTCCCTTCTCCTTTGTCTTATGAAACTGATTATACCGGGGGTTTTCCTGGCGCTAGTTTACCTTGTTAGTGTGTGCTTTGTGGCGCCAACCTTCTACGAGGAGGAGGAGGAGGAGGAAGAGGAGGGGGAGGAGTAACACTAGTAGTCTCATCAGCTCCTGGAAATCCGCAAGAATAAGAGGGAAGGGAGAGAAGAAGACGAAGGAAGGACAAGGAAGAGAAGGAAGGAGGGAGATACTGTACCAATGGGGGATTCTCTCTCTCTCTCTCTCTCTCTCTCTCTCTCTCTCTCTCTCTCTCTCTCTCTCTCTCTCTCTCTCTCTCTCTCTCTCTCTTTTGCAAGGTTTCTCTCACTTCTTTCTTCGTACTCATGAATAGTGAGGTGTGTGTGTATGTATGTATGTGTGTGTGTGTGTGTGTGTGTGTGTGTGTGTGTGTGTGTGTGTGTGTGTGTGTGTGTGTGTGTGTGTGTGTGTGTGTTTATTCTTTATGCCTGTATTCGTACATGTATGCCTTTATTACGCCATTTGCTTATTCACTCTTACCACGTTCTCTTCTTCCTCCTGCTCCTCCTCCTCCTCCTCCTCCTCCTCCTCCCTTCTTCTCCTGCTCCTCCTGCAGGTACATATGAACCCGGAGATGAAGAGTAATTAAATGATAATGAAGGAATAAAGAAAAAAAAAAGGCATCAGAGAGAGAGAGAGAGAGAGAGAGAGAGAGAGAGAGAGAGAGAGAGAGAGAGAGAGAGAGAGAGAGAGAGAGAGAGAGAAAGAGAGAGACTCAATATTTACTCAGGAGATTCATGGCCAGTGACTCAACTATTTTAAGGGAATTTCGGGAGCAAGCAGGGAGAGTGGGGGGGGAAGGGGTAGAGGTAGGGGGGAAGATGAAGGAAAAAGGGGGGGAAGAGAGGTTGTGCAAAGGTGGCAGGAGCAAATAGGAGAGAAGGAGAGAGACAAAAGATGGAAGGGTGAGAGAGGGACGGAGAGAGGCAAAGGGAAAGACGGGAAGAAAGACACAAAGGAAAGGAAAGGAAGGGAGAGTTTAAAGGGAAGAAATAATAGGAAATAGGGAAACTAGCTAACGACTGAAAGGAATGAGTGAAAAAAGGGTGATAAAGGGGAAAGGAAGGGAGAAGAATGCAAAGGGAGAAAGAGAAGGAATAGGGAAATTAAATAAGAAACGAATGGAGTGAATGAAGAAATAGGATAAATAAGGAGATTAAAGAAGGAAAGATAAGGAAAGGTTTAAGGGAGAAGAATGCAAAGGGAGAAAGAATAAGAATAAGGAAGTTAAATAAGAATCAAAAGGAGAGAATAAAGAAAAGGAGAAAGTAGTGAGATGAAGGAGAAGAGGAAGAAAGGGAAGGAAGGAAGAATAAGGAAAGGTTAGGTAAGAGACAAAGAGAGAAGCAAAGATTAAACAAAGGAGAGGGAGGAAGGAGGGAGTTTAAAGGGAAATGAGGGAATGGAGGAAGGCTGAAGAAAGCGTGGAGGCGAGAGAGAAGAGAAGGGAAATGGGGGAGAGTGGTGAAGGCTAGGGAGAGTAAAAGTGAGAGGCGAGGGAGAATTGAGTCCTTAATTCTATTAGTTAATCAACAAGGGAAGGAGGTAAAAAGTTTGCTGTACGTGTCCATGTGTGTCTGTGTGAGTGTGTGTGTGTGTGTGTGTGTGTGTGTGTGTGTGTGTGTGTGTGTGTGTGTGTGTGTGTGTATGCAATATGAAGGAAATGACGGACGGAATCAGTTTCGTCGTCACTCACAAACAATAAAGGAAGGAATATCAATAATTTTTCCTCCCTTTTTTTGTTTCTTTGTCTTTCCCTCCGTAGAAAGGGAAATTCAAAGTATCTGGGATGGAAATATTTTGGTCTGCAGTTCCGGAAAGCAGTGTTTTTCCGTCTGTCCATTTGTTCTTTTCTTTTCTTTTTTTTCCGCGTCCGTGTGTCCTTGGCTTGGCTGTTTGGTCCTTCAGCCTGTCTGCATAAATTTAAAAAAAATGTTTGTCCTAGAAGACGAGGAGAAGGAGGAGGAGGAGGAGGAGGAGGAGGAGGAGGAGGAGGAGG
>NC_087170.1:13416494-13433994 GCF_035594125.1 Scylla paramamosain | reverse complement strand
ATGATGGGAAGAAATATGAACGCAAGGCAGATGTTTAATATTTTTCACCGCCCAGTCATGTCTTGTTAACCACACTCAATAAGGTGATGATAGTCTCACTTCTCATTCTCCACCTCTCAGCTGTCTTGTACACCACATTCTAGAAAATTACTAAACGAATCAGATAATATCAAAACATTAGTAACATTTGGTTAAGTCAAGTTAGGTTGTGCTTAGATTAATTCAGTTCTTCAATTTCATTGCTAATTGCTTTTTTGTGGAATCGATTTAAAAAGGCACCACATTTTTACCCAGAAAGAAACAGTGTTTGGAAATCAGTAGGCTAAGATTGTTCCCATAATACCCAGACAGTCATAACAATTAACAGCGCCATATTTCCCACTCTCCTGCAGAAGTGGAGTTGCCATGAACTTCCCTGAGGTGCGGGCCATGGGAGGCAGCATGGGGGGCATGGGGATGAGTGGCTCGGGACTCCCCACCCACACCCCGACACCCACAGCCTCAGCCACAGATACAAGCCTCCCCGCAGTGTCCCCACCCATTGCATCCCCCCCAGAGGCCACCCCGTACATGGGTTTCCAGGCCACCTCTGCCCTGTCCTCCCCCCCAGCAGTGTCACACCCCAGTCTGGCCAGTATGTGGGGGATTGGCGGCTTCACCACGCCCCCCCTGCCCCCACCGCCTCCCGTCGTCTGCCCCAATACCATCGCCTCCACTTTGGGTATTCCTCAAATGCCCAACGTCACCTATTTCAACTCCAGGGCACCCATGGGCTTCCACTCCAGGTGAGGCTTGGGTCTGCTGGGGCTGTTTTCATAAGTTTACCTGTCTCACACTGGCTTACCTAGTTCTTTTCTGTTTGGGCTTTCAAGGAGGGAGCTTCACATTAGCCAGCATGTCTGTGTGGTAAATGAGTAAAAAAAACTTGGATTATCTATGAGAAATGACCGGAAAGTTTGCTATGTTCCCATGAAAGGTACTGGAGAAGGTAATGTGCTGAACACTGCCAGGCAACTAATGAAATTCAGTGTGAGTGTGTCTCAAGAAATCGCTGAGGCTTCTCTTCAGATTACTAATGAAATTGCTTTATTTATTTATTTTTTTTTTCATATATAATCCTTGCTGGGAGAGAAGAGAGAAGGCATGTTATCTTGTGGCAAGCTTTCCTTATGCAAGATATTATTGTAGTATATCCTGTAAGTGTAGATAGCTTGTCATTGTTATTATTATTAGAGTTGAGGTGTATTACTGCCACTAAAACCACACTGTAAAAGGTGACTAAAAGGGATTAAACTAAACAACTTTGAATCCTCTACTCTCCATTCTGTTCTCCACAAGACAGGACATCACACCTTGTCTAGACTGCCCCTCTTTAATGGATATCTCAGTGTAGAGAGAGAGAGAGAGAGAGAGAGAGAGAGATTACTAATAGTTATTTGCACCATTGTGTATAATAATTTTTATATGGTACTTATTATTACTGTCTTTCAGGATGGCTGGAGGCCCTAATGGCATCCCTTATGCATTTAAGCGCAAACCGGAGGAGGAGCCTGAGGAGATGTAAGAGAGAGAATGTTTTTTGTTCCTTTTTTTCACCAGTAATATTTGCAGCTGCTGGTGGCATTTTATAGTGGTAAAATAGGTGTGTCTTGTACAACTGTCATGTGTCATGCTTTCTGTTACTTTGTGTTGTTTATTTAATCATATAAGGATTTGTAATGAATGAAATTTGCTGTTCATAGATTTTACAGTTTCTTGGGGGCCTCATGTCCTCTGACCCTTGTGAATGTCTGGGAGTGAGTGCATTAGTTAAACCTCCAGTAGTCATTTTATATCAGTATTCAGTCCCATGTGGTAATTTATGATTAATGTGTTTTAATTTAGTGAATATGTGTGCATCACAGTCCTTTACTATTTCAATATCTATGCTTCTTGTTGAAGTTAGTGTTAAGTTACAATAGCAAGGTACCAACTCCTTCTATGATTTGTTTGTCTCCCTTTTGGCTTGTATTGGTCACTCACTCATTCAGTTCATTGTTCCTTTCATTCATTAGTCAGTAGAGAATTAAATAAAGATACAAATCATGATCAGAACAGTGCATAACACTCCATACCAAATATCCTCCAACTTTGAGACTCTGCTTGGCCTTTTAGGGACCAGTATCTCAGTGGGCCTTTTTTCCTTGCTTTAAATTGCTCTTGGCCAGTGGCTCTCTTACATAAAAAAAAAAAAAAATAGATGACTTACTTTAATATGCCATTTTCTATCACAGTAGCAAGCCCATGGCCAAACAGCACATCAGTGAGGAGAGGATGACAGCTCACCTCAACTCCCTGCACCTCTCGGACAGCTACTGCAACCACCGCCTTGGCAAGGGAAAGGTGAGGATGTGCATGTGTGTCACTTCAAACCAGAGTGTTCCTACTTGTATCACCTCAAATTGTCCTTATGACCGTTCTTAAAGCTTCAAGTATGGCCTCTTGAAAGTAGTGGAGGGTGCAGTGCAGAAGTGTTTCAGAATATAGGCAGATAAGTGGATCTATTCTTCAAGCAGGCTAGTGGTCTTTCATATATGGGGTCATGTTAGGTGTGGGTGTGAAGCATCTAGAGATATGGATTAGTGGGTGTGGATGGATGTGAGTGTGTGTGGCAAGGTTGTGCATTAGGACTGTGGATGTCTGTATGATTAGAGTGTGTTTGTAGTGCATTTGAGTGTGTTGTGTTATTATTATTGTTATTATTAATTATTATTTTATTTTTAATTTTCTTACCTATTTTTCTGTTCTTCATTTTTTTGTGTGTTATTTTCTTTGTGCACATGATACTAATGATTTATGGGAGTGTTCCCTTTCTTTCCATCTTTTCATCTCTTTTTTTCCTCCTCCTCTCTTTATTTTCCTTATTTTGTTGATAAGTACTATTATTATTCTTTATCCCTTAATTTTCCCATACTTCTCCTTTCTTATTCTGTTTCATTCTCCCATTTTCCAACCTAACAGAAACACACCTTCCTTCATTTCCTTTATTCATCAATATTACTTCTTTTTTTCTTAACCTAACCTCACTCCACCCTCAACAGCCATACAGGAACAGAACATCAAGCAAGGATCTGGATGATGACGATGATGAAGAAGACGAAGGGATGGGAGGTGATGGGACGATGGACTCAGACTTGCAGGGAGCACGCCTCATTATTGCTGATGAGGTGAAGAAAATCATACCTGGAGAGGCCAAGCTGCCGGAATCTATACTCAAGAAGTTGTGAGTCTTTATTTTTGTTTTTTGTTGCTTTTTCTGTTGTTTTTTCTTTGTTTTTCGGGGTGTTTGTCGTTTGTTGGTCACCCTGTTCTCTCTCTCTCTCTCTCTCTCTCTCTCTCTCTCTCTCTCTCTCTCTCTCTCTCTCTCTCTCTCTCTCTCTCTCTCTCTCTCTCTCTCTCTCTCTCTCTCTCTCTCTCTCTCTCTCTCTCTCTCTCTCTCTCTCTCTGGCTGGTTTTGTCTGTCTGTGTGTCTCTTTTTGTGTTTTTTGTCTTCCCTTGCTCATCTTTTTTCTCTGTTTCACTGGCTGTTTCCATCTGTGTGTTTGTCTTCCTTTCCTCTTTCTGTTTCTTTCCCTTTGTTTCTCTGGCTGTTTTTCTTTGTCTGTCTGTCTGTTTGTCTCTCTCTGTCTGTGTGTGTGTGTGTGTGTGTGTGTGTGTGTGTGTGTGTGTGTACCTTTCTTTTTCTCTCTCTTTGTCTCTCTTTATGTGTTTGTCTTGATGAATAAATCCAGTATCACTATCTTAAATAGGTTTTTTTTCATATCAGCTTGTCTACCCAAAAAAGTTTAAATTACATGAGACTGCAAAATCATTATGAATGCATTTTTTCATCAGTTAGTAATTGTTTTTTTATGTTGTAACAGCGACAGTGAACATTTTTCTGTTTGTTGTGCACTACATTACATTACATTACATTACATTACATGGCACATTATTTACATTACATCACATTTTTTTTATCAGGACCTTATTCCTCACCTTTTCTCCAGCACCTCTTTTCCCTAAAAAAAATTATATCCCAAGGTGGTGTTTTATCAGGTTCTCTTATTCCTTAATTATTCTCTAGCACATCTGCTTCATGAAAAATTTGTACATTATCCCAAGGTAATGATTCACTCCTCTGTTAAGGACCATAAGCTTATAAGAACATAAGGAGGCTGAAGAACGCCAGTTTACCCACACAAGGCACCACTTCAGAAACACTCCATGACTATAAGAAGATTCTTCCATCCCACACAGGACAAAGCCTAGCATGGAGGTGGTGTTGTGGCAGCCTCCCCCCACCATCCTGGGCACCATTATCACCCCAAACATTGATGCAAAGATCAAGGCGTCGGAGGATGCTGCTGAGAATGCTGATCCATCACCCGCCACCTCCACGCCTTCCTCTAGCTCCACCACATCCACCTCTCCCTCCACCCCTTCCTCCTCATCCTCATCTTTAGCCTCCACCACATGTACATCCTCCTCTTCCTCTGCATCTTCCTCCTCCTCCTCCAGCAGCTCACCTGACTCTGGGATATCCATTTCCTCACCCCCTCCTGCTCTCTCCTTCCTGGGACGTAATTCTGTCACCTCCCTTACTCCCTCCACCTCTGCTGCTGGCGGAGCAACCTCAGAGCTTGGACTGGATCTCCTCTCCCTGCCCTCCACCTCCTCAGGCTCCAGAGGCAGTGGTTTTCCTCCTCCCCCACTGAGAAGGCCTGCCAGCCCCCTCCCGGATCCCATGGTGGAGGATGATTTCTCCGAGAGGATGGAGTTCAATAATAATAATGGGAATGCACCAAACTTCATGTGGCTTGAGGAGAACAACAACACAGCTCTCATTGACCTTAACGCTGTGGAACCTCAGCGAGCTGCTGCTGCCGCTGCAGTTGCCCCCCAGCCGCCACTCCCTGAGGACCTGCCTGATTTCCCTGATTATGATGATATGGATCTATAACACTGCCGCCACCACTGCTGCCGACTCTGCCTCCTGCCTGCATCTCTTTTTAGTGGCAGATGAGTGAGAGCATGAGAAACACACACACACACACACACACACACACACACACACACACACACACACACACATTTGGGAAAGTATTATTTGAAGATGGTTTTTATTATCTGTGTTTTCATTACTTTTGCCATTGCATTCAGCTCCTCCTTGCAGCATTGAGTGTATCACAAGTCATGTGCGTCACCCTCTGCAGGATTACCCCAAACACATTCCCTCAATTAAATCGTGGGGCTGCTATTGTATATTGATAAGGCTCTAATAGGTACCTTATATTCTTAATCTACCTCTATCTATCTACATACTTGACTGGCAGTCCTATACATGGTGGCCCAGACAAAGTACCACACACACACACACACACACACACACACACACACACACACACACACACACACACACACACACACACACACACACACACACACACACACACACACACACACACACACACATTCATACTCTTATCCCTGCTGGCCCCTGATGGAAAGGAACATTCACCTCATTACATACATACATGCAGGCATATGCTGTTCAGACTGCAATACATATACTCATGCTCATTATACTCTGTCACAGGCAGGGGCACCATGTCAAAAAGGTGTGCACTGTGACAGCAACATTGCAACACTAAAAGAATAATGAAAAGTAAAAAAAAAAATAGAGGAAAGAGTCATGACAGTGCAAGGATCGCAGGGTTATCGGATCTGTTACCAATGTTTACATCTATATAATCTGTTCTGTTAATGTATTTTCCTTGGTAATTTTAGACGGCTTTAGTATATTTTGTGTCGTGTTAGTTTCCGGCTGTCATGCGTCAGAAGGGAGCAGTGTATTCCAGTCTGGTGAAAAGGACAGTGATATGCAACTGTGTGGCAGAAGAGGTGTGTTGTATATCCATGTGTTGATGTAAGACTCGCTAGTGGGGCTGTGATGGAGAGAGCAAGTGATATCTTCTAGGAATCTGGCCTGCTTGGGCCACCCTGGAATCCTTATTGGCCTGAACTGACTGTCCTAATATGACAGAGAAAGTGTTTAGGTTAAGTAACTGGGTAAGTATTTGTGTTAGACCTAATGCAGAGTTTTCTCTAATTTGTACTCCTTTGAAGAATGTCAAAGGTTTGACTGAAATAGGAGTCATTAAAAAAAAAAGAAGCCTGTTGATGATGGATTGAAATTTGAATGCCACTGTCACTGGTTTCAAGTATGTGAAAAGAAACTGAAAAGTCACTGTTGGCAGACTGAAACAAGTGGCAGTGAAACAAGCCCATTCATTGCCACAACATCAGTGTCATTACTTTCTAGAAATATAGGACATTATCAAGCTAAGAACAATACTTTGTGTAATCTAGGAGTTGAAAGTTACCTAATCACTCATTCTCCAGAACTGCACCTTATTCACTCTTATTACAACAAACAGTAGGCAATTTCATGAAGTTTGACAGTAGTCTGTGGCACTGAATGGACTAAACTAATTGCTGGTGGACAGAGATAAGTGTCATTGAAGTATTAAGCCCATTGCTGGTGGACTGAGCAAGACAGGACTTGTGAAGAGCACCTCAGGCTGTAGGGAAGAACACTCTATCTTATTCTGTTAGCCCCCTTCACACAATGCCACAAGCTATCTCCCATAGTCTGCATTGGAGCCTTTCATACGAGACCACCACACAGACAGGTAACTGCCGCCGACTGGTGTGTGGTCACTTATTGCTTGCTGTTACCCAACCCTTGCACTCAGAGGTAACTGATGGTGTCATGTGAAGGGGCCTTATTGTCCTTACATGTGTATTGTTAACTTGGCATCTTTATCCACATTTTCTTTTCCCTGTTCTTGCTTCTTTATATCCTTCTGTCTGTATGTATTATTTTGTTTTTTCTTTTCTTTTTTTTTGTATATATATATATATATATATATATATATATATATATATATATATATATATATATATATATATATATATATATATATATATATATATATATATATATATATATATATATATATATATATATATATATATATATATATATATATTTTTTTTTTTTTTTTTTTTCTTCTCTCCTGTATTCATTTTTTTCTCTTTTCTATGGATGTCCAGTTTTACTTTTCTTTCTTTGTCTTTCTTATTCGGTGTGTTTCTCTTGTTTTTCCTTTTCCTTGATATCTTCATTTTCTCTAGTTTTCCCTGTTAAGTACACAGAATTTTCTCGGAGCAACACAGTATACTAATATTTCATGTGACTTGCCATCTTCATCAACCTCCCAGTCATTCGTTCATCCATTCATTCACTGATAATGGTAATATGCATCTCTTTTCAAGGATTCATCACATTTGTATGACTTGCATTACGTAAAATGTACAAGATTCCAAAGATGGTGTATACATTCTTGTTAAAAAGAAAATTGGCCTGCATCTTTACTATTTGCATTTAAGAAGAAAGACGATTTTATTTTACTTATCTATTCTATTTATTTTTTTTTACATGCTGTGAAATTTATTGTCACATACATCTCGGAAATGATCGAAGTCTTTGATGCACTTGTTTGTATTCATCATCAAAGCTGTATAATGATATTCTGTGGCAGTATTGAAGGGGACTGGGCAAGGTGAAGAGTTTTGTAATCAGGTATATGTACTGTATATCCATGTATCTTTAAGTGGTAGGGAGGAGGGACTCTATCAGTAAGCCCAGTGTGTACACAGAACATAATAGTACAGGTGAATTGCAGTTTCTTAGTGAATTATGTTCCTTCATATACTCTAGAACATTTATTGATTAGGATTAACTGTATAGAGTTTGAAGTTCTTTTCCATTTGTCATGTCTCGCATTTTTCCATTATCTAAGGTATTTTTATGAGATTTCATTTGTAAATGTAAATTCCACACACACACATCATAGCAAGACAAATATTATACTTCAGGAATCAGTAAAATTAAGCATTTGTAAAAATCAAAACTCACAAATCAGAAATAAGTGACAAAATTATTTCATTATGAACTTAAGAAAAATTCACTAATCAAGCATTTCAGATCAAGACTCACAAATCATTTCTTAAAAATGAAGAACAAAATTACATCAGTCTTACTTGAAAACTCAAAATCAATCATTCTTAAAAGCGAGACAGGACAAAATTACAACAAAACTTCAAAAACTCATAAATGAAGGCAAACACTCGTAGAACCAAGACTCACCAGCAGTACCAATTCCACAAGTCACAGCAAAAGTAAGACTGATGAACAGGCCAAGCATTTCAAACACAAGCGCCCCACACTGCATAAGGATGAGTAATTCCCCAAGGATGGTGATAGTACTGTATGTAAATAGAAATAGAGACCAGAAGGCCACTGCAACCCTATTGTGGGACTTTCACAATTATGTTCCTAGAGGATAAAGTTTATTTTAGTACTCTGTAGCATCTTTTAACACACAGCTTTTGCTTAGGGTTGCTGCTCTTAGATGTGTAAGTAATGCTTTTCTTATGGCATCTGTGGGTTGGTGCAGCAAGGGAGTGTGTGATTATGTAATGGGATGCTTCCTGTTTCAGTGATGGTGTGAAGTGTGTGAGGGAAGAGAGGATGCTAGTGGATGAAGTGAGGGAAAGGAGCAGAAACTAGTAATGTGTGAGGAGAAAGAGAGGAGACTTAGAAATTAAATGTGTAAGGGAAAATTGGGAACAAATAATGAATAAGTATAAGAAGAAAGTAGAGAAAGTAAATATATGAAGGAATAAAAAAAAACATGATGAAATGGCAGATGAAGAAAAGCAGGAACGTTTACAAAAGAAGGAAGAAAAGAAAAATTGAATGAATGGACAAAAGATGGGGAAAAAAGAAGATAATCATGTGAATGGAGGAAACACAAGATAAGATAAATGTATGAATGATCCCAGAAAACATAACAAATCAACATGCATGTGAAGGATAAGGGAGATAAATGCACAAAAGGGAGGATGTCAAAGATAGAATAAAAAGAAAATGATGAATCGTCAATGAATGAAGAGCACAGCACAGCACTTGCACTGTTGTCATGCAATTCAGAGTTTGAGGTGTGGCTGTCCATGTCTTAGCCATTTCAGGCAGCCACACAGTAATTAAAATGGCACAACTTAGCTTCTGCCAAGTGTGTGAAAGAGAGAAAGAAGAAACATAAGGAGACTGAAGGAAGGAGAGTGAGATAATAAAGGACAACAAATGTAAACAAGTTAAAGAAAAATAACCAAAAAGACAATGAGGATTGCCTATCACCCTACAGCAAGTGAAAAAAAATAAAATAAATAAATAAAGTGCAAATAATTTAAAGGGAAAGAAAACAAAGCCTGGTTATGAATATGTACAGACAGAAAAACTACTCGGTACTCAAAGCTGGAGAGGCAGAAATGAGGTGCTTTGGTCATGTGCAGAAGAGTGACGAGAAGCACGTGGGAGGAGGAGGACAAGTGGGGTGGAGATGGACCTGAGAGAAAGTTTAGTGGAGGTTTACAGATTCATTGAAGAAAGACAAGTTGTGATGGTGTGTGTGGATGCTGAAGTAAGGTGGGGATGAGTGATCTGTTATGGCACCCTTTAATGGAAGCTGTTGGAAGAGGATTGGTGAAGAGGAAGTGGTGTTAGTGATAAGTGGGGAGGTGATTCATGTATACCTTACTGAAATATGTAAATAGTGAACGAGTGTATGGGAATGTGAGGGAAGAGGAGGATTTTGTTGCTAGTGATATTGACTCTTATCGTGCTCCCTCTGCTGTGTCTTTAGAAAAACTGTTATTTGCATGATGTTAAAGACAGAGACGTGTTATTATACTGACTGAATTATTTACTGCAAGGGTACATGCAGTGCACAGTTCCCTTGTGGTCTATCTTATGTACATACATAAGTAGGGTTTATGTATTCCTCATTTCCTTGTACCTAGTGAGTTAAAGTTAAATTTCTAAGTTGTTTCCATAGTTCATCTTACTCATTATGTGTTGGATTACTGTACACATTCATCTCTTATTATGTTACATTTGCTGTTCAGTTAGAAACGAAATGTGAAATCAATATTTTGTGGATGAGAATCAAAAATACCAAATGTACTCACAAAAGCAAATGATTCTTAACTTTTTGGGGACTAAGATCTTAATGAATGCATACTAGTGAGATAATTACACATGTTATATATACAGTACTATAATTACTATTCAACATAAGAAAGGAAATGGCACATGCTATTAATATCTGCCACTATGCACTTTTATTTTGATTTATTCATTTTTTTAGAATTTTCACGCATGATAAATTTTTTGCTTTCTCTCATGAATTTCTCCTTTTCCATCTCTAATCAGAATATGGCAGCTTAATTAATTTCCTTGCCTTCCTTTAGAATGTGTTCAATTAATTCATGTCCTGTATTTGTAAGTTGCTTCTGTAGATGGTAATTCTGGAGAGTTTGTTGATAGGAGTGTGTGATGTGACAGTGGTGATGTGTGGGAGGAAGGAAGGATCAGGGTGCTCTCAGGGTGCTGGTCATTCTGGCAACACTGACACACACTGCAGGAGTTTGCAAAAGGAAGGATAGAAAGAAGGGCTTAGAAAAAAAAAAATTATAAATGGAAAAGAAGAAAGGCATTTTGAAGATTTTTCTCTTTTTTAGACACTTCATAAGTTTGCTAAAGGAAGAATTGGAGAAAGGGCTTAGAAGAAAATTGCAATAGAAAAAGAACAAAGTTTTCTTAAGACTTCCTTATTTATTTATTTATTTTTTTTTTATTGTTTCAACTTTTAGTGAAATATATAGCAAAGAGAGTAGGAAAAGTATCTTTTATTTATCTAAAATAAATTCAGATATTTTTGGAAGAGAATTTATAAAAAAGCATAAATTAAGATTTTTGAAGACCTTTTTTATTCTTTATTGTAACATAAACATTCTGGAAGAGAAGGAAGAAAGAGAAGGGTTTCCTGAATTTTTTCATGTTTAATTCTTTTGACTAATAAAAAAAATGTTTCAGAAGAGTTCATAAGAAGAAAAACTGAAGAAGATTTTTAAATTCTTCCCCAGTGTTTTAACAATTTAATTCTTTTACTAGGACATTTGGAAAAAAAAAGTTTATAGCTAAAATGATTAATTTTTGAACACTACCCATGACAATTTATTCTTTTTAACATTCACTGAAACCTTTCGAGTAATCTGTACCCCAAAACTTGAGAACTTTTGAATCACCACATCTGTTCATTCTCTTTTACTGGTATTTTTGGGACATGTCAAATGTTATGAGGGAGTTTTATATAAAGGGAGAAGAGAAGAATGGGTTTTCAAACACCCACCAATTGTCTTTTTGCCATTATTTAAAGAACAAAAGTGAGTGTTGTGAGAATGAACAATAGAAAAACAAGAATGGCCATCACTCTGAGGCACCCTTGGGGACACCACAAAGTACAACCTTGCCGCCAGGGTGTGAGCAAGTGAGCGTACATGTGCTCACTTGTGGCCAAATACAGTGTATGTACATAGTATAGTTTACGAGGAGTCATCTCACACAGCTGTTCTGTTTCTAGTATGTATATTTAGTATCCGCTGATTAGCAAGAGCACTTGATCTGTTAGTCCAAATGCTTATGTAGTAGTCTCTATCATGAGTTTCCACTTTTGATTAGGTTCACAAAGTATGTAGTAAGAGCACATAATTCTTTGTCTTTTTAAGTAATTAAGTAACATGCCATGCTGTAGTTTATGAGTAAGTATATGTATATGTAGGTATTCTCTTCATTTGAACTTTCTTTCCAGTACATTCACAAGTTAGTAAAATCACATTAGACGCCTAAGTAATATCATTGTGTCATCCATACTCTGGTTACCTTCTATTCCTTGTCCAATGCAGTATTATATCATGTACAGGTAACAAAGTTTTATTTCCTCAGTGCCGAGAAGGCTCAAGCCAAAGCCAGGGCTGGAGCCAGGTTGGATTGGCAGATGTACTGTTGTGGTGGTCTGGTAATAGTTTGTATGCAGCTATTGGTGATGACAGCCTCACCACATGGATGCCTTAACCCCTTCACTGTTCTGCTCAGCCTTCAACACTTTGAGCTTTTTAAAATTTGCATGAACACAGAGAAAACAAAATAGAAGTTTTGTCATTTCTAGGCCACCAGACTAAGAGAGTAATACAAAAGTGTCTAAAGGTTGTGCGTCATTATGGGAAGATGTTGTTCAGCAGTTAAAGGGTTAAGGAATGTTGTTGAGTACCTCGTTGATTCCCAGAGTGAGGAGCCGTTTCTTGCTGTTACAATCTGGTACCAATCTGTTGTCTGGTTTTGCTGTGGTCACAATCATCTCAATAGGTTTCTCTCATTGCATTTTGTGAGGAGGTCAGCTGCTGCCTTGTGGAACCCTCCCATCTTTCTGTATAGTGATTGATTGAAATAGAAAGAAGCAAAGGAAATATTATGAACCATCCATTGAAAGCAGGAAATCAAAAAATTCTTGAATGCTCCACAATATTCATCTGTCATTGTAAAGACAGTTTCGTTCTGGTGAGGAGTAGATGCCGAGAAGCAGGAATGCCATCAAAACATATCAATGTGTCTCCTCCAGGAGCAAGACAATCAAGGCCAGCCACATTCCATTCAGGCCTTGGTGTGTCATCTTGGTCTCACCGGTACCATGTCAAGATCGTGTTACCATGTTACTTCTTGTGGTTCATTCTTCTGACCTAACTTGACCTGATCTGTGATGGTAGCTGGAATGCAAGGCGAGAAGTAACTAGCGCAAACTATCATAACTAGTGTTGGGTTTTTTTTTCTTGCTTTTTTTTCTTTTCTTTTTTTTTTTTATTGTAGGGAGAAAGTACATATGAGTTATAGTTTTTTATTGATTTTGGCATACAGCTAATACTCCAGTAATGGGTACTTGAACACAGAGTTTGTACGTATGATGGAGAAGAAATATACTGTGCACTCCTTCACACGTGTTTGTTGTTTTCCACCTTCCATTTGTGCTGTGTGTACTTTTAACCTGAGAGGAGGTAAAAATACTCTTATGTTCTACTATGTATATGTATTTAAAAGAGACTATATGTATGAGGTCAAACACACTTGACCTGACAGCAATGGTTGCAAGGATAATCATAATTCACTTAAACAGAATTTACAGATTCAGGAAGTACAATTTATTATTCATTTGAACTTTCTAGACCAATACATTTTTTTTTTTTTTAATACTGAAATTTCAAAATGTTTTTAATAAAAAATGTTGGTCTTTTTCCAAGTCTGGTTCTTAAAAACTAGTAAATAAGCAAATAGCAAAAATTTTCCATCTCAAAAAAAGTTTTCTGATGATAAATGTTCTTGAAATGAGAGGAGACATGCTGGTGAGAGAGACACTTGCCATCACAGGAATGGTGTGACGACAATCATAATTTACTTCAAACAATTTACAGTAAAAAAAAAGTTCACCTTGATCAATATATTTCTTCATATTTTCCAGCTCCTCAATACAGTGAGGTGAATCGATTGACTCGATCTTTTAAATGAAAGTTAATAAAATTCCAGACATTATTTCTACACTGGAGTAACAAGGATGACAAGTAACGTAATAACGATCCTTTGAACGCAGCAACAATTGGAACCAGAGAGACTTGCAACACAATAAAAAAAAAGAAAGAAAGAAAGAAAGAAAGATGAAGGGCAGGGAGATTTAATTAATTTGCGCAAGACTAGACTGAGGTAATCTCGGCGGCTAGAGAGGTTTGTGTATTTCATTAAGAGTTAAGTTTGGTATTTCTGCACGTAATTAAACACTTAACGTTTAATTTAGCCGTATTGATATTCCTGGGTCAACTCCCGTCTTGTTTTATTAGTGCGTCTATATTAAGTTTGTATTTTTTTTTTTTTACTGGAATATAAGAAACGTATTAGGATTTTCATGTTCGTTGGGTATTATTATTATTATTATTGTTATTGTTATTATTATTATTTATTATTATTATTATTATTATTATTATTGTTGTTGTTGTTGTTGTTATTGTCAGTTATTATAAGTAAATGTTACTAATATTTTTTTTATGATGGTATGTTTTAATGTGATTTCTTCTTTACGCAACTACCTTTTCACTTTCTTTCACCTTGTCGTCTTCAAATCTTCAATACCGAATTATCTTTTCACCCCTAACATCCCCTCTTCAGGTTTTCTGCACTCCTTCCCGGAATGATCTTCAAATTCTTAATATTTTTCCTCCTCTTCAAAATTTCAGTTTTTTTTTTTTTTTCGATCATTCTTCACATTCTCAACATATTTTCCTCCTCCTCCTCCTCCTCCTCCTCCTCCTCTTTTTCCCTAGGTCTTCAGCACATTTCTTCTCCTTCGCTTCATATGCACCTTGATTTCCTCTTCACGTCACATCACTCGTCTCTAATTTATTCTGTTCAGGCTCTATATTGAATTATAATCTGATTTCAATAGCAAGCACACACGCACACACACACACACATCCAGCCTTGTATAAATTTAGTCTAAGCTTAGAACTGTTCATTTCATATAAACACCAATAACATCCTGGATTAATTCTTGAAGCTTATACAAAGATAAATTCATCGCTTTATTAATTTCAGTCTCTCAGGTATTACTCCTCCAGTTCCCTGTTGTTCAAGGGTAGAGTAGATATATTAAAGAAGACGTATTCATTCTTTCTTAATCGGGTTTTATTTTCGCGTGATATTAAGTTTTCCGATATAAAATCTACTTAAGAGGTATTGTGAAAAGACTTGCCCATTTTTTTTTTTTTTTCGTGTTTTGAAACGCTTCTTTCATAAGATTGTTTCTTTTCTTTTCTTTATTTATTTTTTCCAAGGCCACAGAGATTATTTGTCAGGTTTTCATGCGTGTTTTTATCAATGATGGTGAGAAGTCCTTGTTAAACTACCATTGGAATCATTAAAAAAGGATAAAAAATAATTCATACACACACACACACACACACACACACACACACACACACACACATACCTGGAAACCATTGCTATTTCCACTAAGGCCTGTAAACTCTTCGGTCATTCACAAAAACTATATTTTTTTTCAAAAGCCACAAGGATGATTTGTCAGGTTTCCATGCGTGTCTTTACCTATGATGGTGAGGAGTCCTTGTAAAACTCACTGGAGTCATAAAAGTAAAGAAAAAAAAAAAAAAAGAAAACTCATACACACATTTCTAGAAACCTTTTGACATTTTCACCAAACCTGTGGGGAAAAAAAGCAGTACGGTGTTAGCCACAGAAATGTTTGAGTATGTGGTCTCTTGTAGTTCGTGTACCAGTTGCTAATTCCCCTTACATTCATACTCGCTGCCATTCCCTTCGCTTTTAGATGCAACTAGAAACGTTTCGACATAGTATATTCCCAAAGCTGTAGCTACATACATACATGGAGTGAGTGGCATTGCGTCAGTTTATCCACGAGCCAAAATGTCGACATGTTGAACTTTCCCTAACACTATACTGCCGCGTTTGTTTCATGCCTTGTGTACTGACTCAGTGTTAATAGTTTTTTGCTAACATGTTGATTCAAATTTCCATCTATATTCATGAAGCAAAAAACAAAAATGATCTTATCCTTTTCGCTGAACGGATCAAATAGGTGAGAGAGAGAGAGAGAGAGAGAGAGAGAGTGTGGTGTGCCTGTGAGATCTCTGGCCTGTGATTGGCTGAGAGAGAAGAGGCGAAGTAGAAAGCTGCATCCTGGTTGGCTGTCAATTACCTCAGCTTAGGGCTTCCTTCTCGTGTTCCTCGTGTGCGTGAGTGATACAGCTGTGTTTCCTTTGCAATTTTCCGGTACATAAACACTTATTACCCGCTTTCAGAGTACAGGATGGTGAAGATAAAGTACTTGAGTTATCACAGACCACCAGTGACCTAGGAAACAATGAAAATGTTCCGTAAAACTCAATAGGACGTGAGTGAGTGTGTCTACGTGACTAATTCATGGTGTCTGATCTCTGCCATAACTTACGTGGTTCTGTCTCTTCATTTTTTTTTTTCCCTGCAGCCTGTCCCTTGTGTCTTTGTCAGCTCTGACCTTCATGTTTAACCCCATGCCAGTGACCTTGACCCTTAAAGTTTAGAGTTAAAGGAGAAAGGAAGAGTTTGTGGAAGTTTTTTCGTGTGGTAAAGAAAGAAGAATCGAGAAGTGAAACTGCTTCGGAACCTGACTCGGCCATCTCAGAGCTTCGCGGTAAGCAATTATTGTTATTCTTATTGTTTTTGTATTATGGATCCTCTTCATTATGATTCTGCGACTAGGTATGAATTTTTTAATATTTTTTTTTATTTGTTTGTTATAGTCAGGTTTATTAGGATTAATTCTAGTATGTGGTATAAAAAGATGTTAATAGTGTGGTTTTTTTTCTTTGTATTGTTACTCGTTCATCTATTTCTTTACTTTACATGTGCCTTGTGCTTGAAAGGTGTTAAAGTTTATTTTGATCATGCAACACAATAACTTACCACGATAACTTTTCCTTACCTAAAACACACACACACACACACACACACGATACAGTATTTAGTGCCTAGAAAATACAATAATATCACACCCGAAAAAAAAAAAAGCTGAACGAACAATATAGATAGATAAGTGAATAAAGCAATACTGAGATGAATACAAAATAGAGAAGTGAACACTAATAAATACATACATTGATTGCAAAATAAAAAAAAATATCATGCATAGAAAAAAAAAATAAATACAGATAAATGAATAAAAAGACAAAAAGGTGTGAAAAAAAACATTACAGGGATAAATACAAAATAGAACACGAGTAAATAAATACATTGCTAAGGAGATGAATAAAGAGAAGGACGTAAAGGAGGGAGTCTATAATTGAAGGGTTGAGGCGAGACAAAGTGCATGTGTGGAAGCAGGAGTGAGTTAGGGTGAGACGAATTGAATTAACGAACGCAAAGGTGAGCCGCATTAGCCCTGGCCAGGTGAGCCGCAGGGGAGCCGCAGGTGAGCCCCGCCCCTCTCAGGTATCATTGTGGTGTTTTGCCGCCCGGTGAAGGAGGAAGGAAGGAAGGAAGAGAGGAGGAGGAAGGAGGAGGAAGAGAAGGATGAGGTGTTGAGGTGTTAAATCATTAAACTTCCCTTCCCTTTCTCTTCCCTCCCCTTCCTCTTCCTGTTCTTCCCCTTGTTTCTCTTTTTAAGTGTATGTGTGTGTGTGTGTGTGTGTGTGTGTGTGCGCGCTATAGGGTAGGGATTAAGGGGGGGTTCAGAAGGAAGAGGAGGGGGCTGATTAGACAAGCTAGTCCTTTGATCAGCATTGGAGGAGGAGTAGGAGGAGGAGGAGGAGGAGGAATTGAGTTTGGGGATGAGAAGGAGGAGGAGGAGGAGGAGGAGGAGGAGGAGGAGGAATATGACATTAAGATAAAACTTACTTGACATGAAAAGTTGTAACAAAGAAAGAAATAAACTATTTTTAATATTAAACTTGCCTTTCT
>NC_087170.1:13378994-13391494 GCF_035594125.1 Scylla paramamosain | reverse complement strand
GTTAGTGGATGGTGGAAGAAGAAGGAAAAGGAGGAGAAGAAGGAGGAGGAGGAGGAGGAGGAGGAGGAGCAAAGAAGAGATGAAAGAAGAATAGATAGTTCGTAGAAAGGAAGAAGACTAAGCGAATAATTAGAAAAAAAAAGGAGGAGGAGGAGGAGGAGGAGGAGGAGGAGGAGGAGGAGGAGCCCCCAAAGTTCTTTCAACCTGGGAAAAGGGAATATGTAAAGAAATAATGTAGGACAAGGAGGAGGAGAAAGAAGAGGACGAGGAGGAGGAAGAGGAGGAGGAGGGGAAGGAGGAAGGAGGAAGAGGAGGAGGGGGAGGAGGAGGAGATGCTTTCATACCGGAAAAGTGGAAAATAAGAGGAACATAAAAAAAAACAAGAGACAGAGATACAAGAAGAGATGGGAGACTAAAAGAGGAAGAGGAAGAGGAGGAGGAGGAGGAGGAGGAAGAGGAGGAGGAAGGAAGGGAAAGAAGAATGGAAAGGAGAATAACATGAGTGGATGAGGATGAGAGGTGTGGCTAGAGAACGGTGAAGTTGGATGTGGAAGATGAGGTAGAGGAGGAGGAGGAGGAGGAGGAGGAGGAGGAGGAGGTGGAGGAGGTGGAGGTGGTGAGTCGTGCCTCCTTCCTGCCCCCTCCCCCCAAAGTGTCGTAAGTCGTTGTTTATGAGGTTCTAAACTGTGTCCTCTGCTCAGGGGTGGAGGAGGAGGAGGAAGAGAAGGAGGAGGAGAAGGAGAAGGAGGAGGAGGAGGAGGAGGAGGAGGAGGAGGAGGAGGAGGAGGAGGAGGTGGTGGATCATGAGGGAAGGTGAGCGTTATTCATTTGTCACACATCGTTGGCTTGATCTCTTCCTCACCTGCGACACACACACACACACACACACACACACACACACACACACACACTATTACAAAATCATTCATCCCTTATAGAGTTTGCAAGAAAATTCTCTCTCTCTCTCTCTCTCTCTCTCTCTCTCTCTCTCTCTCTCTCTCTCTCTCTCTCTCTCTCTCTCTCTCCGTTGCTTCGAATCACTCATGAAATCTCACACTTTCTCCCTCCCTTCAAGTAAACTCTAACAAAACACGTATACAAAACACTGCTAACCCCCACACACTCCTGCACCACACCTGTACCACACCTGCAGTACTTCGCAATACACTAGAAAACATCCCCCAGAAGAAGTCACGCAGCTGCTTCGCGCATTTGAACTCGACTCGAAACAGTAAGTGAAGCTTCAACATATTCACCACTTCTCGCTTTCCTCACACTCCACAGACACGTAATCTGAAACGCTTTGCTCTCTCTCTCTCTCTCTCTCTCTCTCTCTCTCTCTCTCTCTCTCTCTCTCTGTGACTATTTTTAAACGCCACAGGGATAACTAATCACGTTCTCAAGAGTGCTTCCCCTACTAATACTATAGAAATCTTGTTATTTATCACCAGAACTGTAAAAAAACACCCTGGAAACCCCGCGTCACCAAGGAAAGCCTTTTGAAAGTATTGGAGGTGTGGCTAGAAATTATTCAGAATATGCGTCACAGTCTCCCTTCTTCCTCTCGTGTCTGTGTGTGTGTGTGTGTGTGTGTGTGTGTGTGTGTGTGTGTGTGGCATCATCTTATCTTCATCCTCACCATGCGGGAACAAGCAGCTGGTGTCTGTCATAAGGTATAGCAATGTTTAAATAAATAGGAGTGCTGTATATAGGCAATGCCGCGTGTAGGACTGATGGCTTCCTGCTGCCTTCCTTGTCTTCAGATGTTCTAATGTTCCTGTTGGGTTATGCTGTTAGTATGTCCTGAGGCACAGAGAGAGAGAGAGAGAGAGAGAGAGAGAGAGAGAGAGAGAGAGAGAGAGAGAGAGATGGATGGTGAAATAGACTAGTAGGAACGTTCTGTAATTCTCTCTCTCTCTCTCTCTCTCTCTCTCTCTCTCTCTCTCTCTCTCTCTCTCTCTCTCTCTCTCTCTCTCTCTCTCATTTTTTTATGGTTTGATGATATGCTTCTGTGTTTTACGATTTCCTGACGCAGACGTGTTGAGGAGGAGGAGGAGGAGGAGAAGAAGAAGAAAGAGAAGGAGGAGGAGAAAGAGGAGAAAGAGGAGGAGGAGGAGGAGGTGGAGGAGGAGGAACATTTATAATTAGTCATACAAGAAGACGAAGAAGACAAGGAAGATGTGAGGGGATAAAATAGAACAGTGCAAATATTACATACGAAAAAAAAGAAAGAAAGGAAAAAAAGGAGATGGAATAACAACGAAGAAAACTGAGCCAATAAGAAATGAAAGAAAATGAAAAAAAAATAGATAAAAAAAGCAGAGAATGAATATGAGGAGGGAGACTGGAAATAAAACGAAAAAAAAGAAGAAAGATAAAAGAGGAAAGAAAATAAGGGGAGGCATTTAAAAAAAAAGAATTGTGAAGTGAGAAAATGGAAAAATGTAAAAAAAAAGAAAAATGCGGAGGTGAAGGTGGCGCAGGAGGAGGAGGAGGAAGAGGAGGAGGAGGAGGAGGAGGAGGAGAAGGAGGAGGAGGAGGAGGAGGAGGGGTTATGCTCCGCGGATGAGTGGCTTTAATACTCTGATCCATGGCGTCAGTTCCGCTTTTCTTGCAGAGAGAGAGAGAGAGAGAGAGAGAGAGAGAGAGAGAGAGAGAGAGAGAGAGAGAGAGAGAGAGATTAGTGATGGAGTGGTAAAGGTCGTTTTGGGTGTGAGTGTGGAAAGAGAAAGAGAAAGGTTACGTACTCAGACACACACACACACACACACACACACACACACACACACACACACACACACACACACATGCACACGCCTGCATTACATCGTAGGCAGAATCTATTGCACTCTCTCTCTCTCTCTCTCTCTCTCTCTCTCTCTCTCTCTCTCTCTCTCTCTCTCTCTCTCTCTCTCGGACACATATGTAAACACCTTGACTTTATTTATCTACAGATTCTCTCCCCTTCCCCCCTCCTCCTCTTCCTCCTCCTCTTAAACAACCTCGAAATGGTCAGTATGCTAGTTAAATCTTCCTTTGTTTTCCTTTTTCTCCTTCCCATTTCTCTCCCTCCTGCTTTCGTCATTCCCTCTAACTCCTTGCTGTCTTCTTCTTCTTCTTCTTCTTCATCATCTCATCCTCTCTTATCATCCTTGTCCTTTTCACTTTCGTTCTCTTGTCTTTCTTCTTTTTTCTCTCATATATCTCCTCCTCCACCCCCACCTCCTCCTCTCCTTCCTCTTCCTCCTCCTAGTTTTCCCCCTCTAGTCTTTCTCCTTTTTTTCTCCTCGTTTTCTTGGTAATCCTCCTTCTCCTCCTCCTCCTCCTCCTCCTCCTCCTCCTCCTCCTCCTCCTCCTCCTCCTTCTAAATGAGTCTTCAGGCATCATTTATTATTTTTTTTTTCTTATCTACGTCATTTGATGCACGTCTGTTATTTACACACAGCTCTCTTAACATATTCTTGATGCTCTCTTTACCGCGACGCCGCTGCCTGACGTATGTTTGAGATTTTTAAACTTACCCCAGTCCTTTCTCTCTCTCTCTCTCTCTCTCTCTCTCTCTCTCTCTCTCTCTCTCTCTCTCTCTCTCTCTCTCTCTCTCTCTCTCTCTCTCTCTCTCTCTTTATTATTCTTTGCATCTTGTAATAATATTCATGATGTCTTTGTGTGTTTCTCTTTTGTCCTTTTTTTTTATTGTCTATTCCCTTCCCTTCCCGTTCCTTCCCTTCTTTTCTCTCTCCTGCTTTCTCCTTTCTTTTTTCTTCTCTTCTGTTCTCTCATGTTTCATCTTTGTTTTGTTTTCTCTTGTATTTTCTGTTCTGTCTTGTTATGTTTTGTTCTATTTTCTTGTTTTCATCTGTTTCTTCTCTTCCCTTTTTTCTCTTTCCTCTTATTTTTTTCTGTCATGTTTTCTTTTTTGGTTTCTGTTCTCTTCCGTTTTGTTCCCGTTTTCTTCTCTTCTCTACTCGTCTTTTTTTTTATTTCCTTCTTTTTGTTCTCTACTTTTGTTAATATATATATTTTTTCTAGTGTCCTGTGCATTAATAATATCAGTCAGTCCACGGCCTTTGTTTTACTGATGGCAATATTTCTCCATCCCCCCCCCTGCTCTTTTATCGCTCTTGAGGTGACGCAGGACATGAATATTCCTCATAACATAGTCCCGGTTCATTATTATAGCCGCCGTCCATCTCTCTCTTTCATTAATATTGCTCTAATTATTATCCCGTGAATAAGTACTCGTGTTGAATATTACATTGGCCTGCACCTGGGTCATTCATTAATAGTGGAGGTGGCATTATTAGAGTAGTACATTTCGTGTGTGTCGATGCCAGTGTTCCAGCTTCCATTCGTGTCTGTTTGTGTCTGACGTGTTGTGACCTTTCTTCAGTGAACTCGATAAAAATTAACTGAGATTTGTTTCCTCACTTCCCGCTGACTTCCCAGGTTAAGACATTCACTCTGACTTGGTAATGTTTTTCAAGCGTTTGTTTCTGTTTTCTACGTTTTATTTTATTTTTGATTCTGCGGTGTCCTTTTGTTGCAATGTTCTTATTTTCCCTCCTGTCACTGGTCCCGCTGTCTGCCAGGTCACGACACACATTGATTAGATAACGTTATTCAAGCGCTTCCTTTTATTTTCCATGGCGTTTCATAGTTTGTTTTGATTGTTTATTTATTCACTTCCACTCGTCCTTCAGTATAGCTTGG
This sequence comes from Scylla paramamosain, assembly GCF_035594125.1. Classification (NCBI taxonomy): domain Eukaryota; kingdom Metazoa; phylum Arthropoda; class Malacostraca; order Decapoda; family Portunidae; genus Scylla; species Scylla paramamosain. The sequence continues at coordinate 13,386,784 of NC_087170.1, read as the reverse complement.
ATAAATCATATTTCTGCAGTGTTTCTTGTTGCAACATTCTTCTATTTCCTTTCCACACTCAGCTGCTGCTCGCCTCCTGTCCCCTCCCTCCCTCCCCGCGCCTCCCGCCATCCCATGACAAGGTGTGCTGGTTGTTCTATTGCACTCACACTTCAGCTCAACTCGAATCATGTTTTCTATTTGGGTTACGTTTTCTCAGTGGAGATGATGTTTCGTTTTCTTTGACTGATGTCCAGCGTTTCCGGGTTGTGTTGTACTTCGAGTTTTCCTTAATATGATTTTTTGTTGTTTATGTTTGTTTGGTGGTCTGGTGTCATCTGTTTTACGATGTTTTTTTTTTTAGTGGTAAGTAACATGTTTTTATTTTTCATTTCACCTTTTCTATTTTTTTTTCGCTTTTTTGTCACATTTTTTTCTTATAAGGAAGTAATATTTTCACTTTTTATTAAACTTTTTTTCAAATTTTAAAATTTTATGATAAAATGTTCTATTATTAGATTGTAAATAAAAAAAACATCTTTTCTAGCATTTTTTTCATTTTATCATCACATTTTTTATGAGGACATAACATTCATTTTAAAAATTTTACTTAACTCTGTAATTGAAACAACGTAATCTAATCGAGTAGGAATTTACATTTTCTTCGAAGCGTTTTTCATCGGAGACTCCACAATTTACATATGTGTGTGTGTATTATATATTTATATATATATATATATATATATATATATATATATATATATATATATATATATATATATATATATATATATATATATATATATATATATATTAGAAACTCAGTGCACGTAGTTTTTCGTTCTTTTCTCCAGTTCTCTTTGAAGATGTGCAGAGGCGTATATATTGGAGTCAAAGGAACGAAATAAATTGAAAAGAAATCAAGCAAAAAAAAAAAGAAAAGAAAAGAAAAAAGAAATATATATATATATATATATATATATATATATATATATATATATATATATATATATATATATATATATATATATATATATATATATATATATATATATGTGTGTGTGTGTGTGTGTGTGTGTGTGTGTGTGTGTGTGTGTGTGTGTGTGTAAAAGACATGAACAAAATGAAACAAAATGCAATTCAGAGAAAGTTTTTGTTCTCGGTGTCATAAAAAGCTTTGATGATTAGTAGGGTAATGCATCCCAGAGAGAGAGAGAGAGAGAGAGAGAGAGAGAGAGAGAGAGAGAGAGAGAGAGAGAGAGAGAGAGAGAGAGAGAGAGAAGGGATGATTTTTCTTTATGAATACGATAAAGAAAAATCATCCACTCTCTCTCTCTCTCTCTCTCTCTCTCTCTCTCTCTCTCTCTCTCTCTCTCTCTCTCTCTCTCTCTCTCTCTCTCTCTCCTGCTGACAGGGAAACTATTCTGCATCGAATTTGGAGGAGAGGACCGTGCTTGGGGAGACCTGAGAGTTAGGTCCAGAATGTTAACACTGGGACCTCACGGCTTACGGGGGTGTTACTGGGGCGTTAAGGGAGGTGTTTCTGGCTGCACGAGTCCTACTGTGGGCCTTACATGAGTGTTACTGCTTACTGGGAGTGTGTTGAGCTGCGGTGTGTTGAGCTTGTGTTTTTATTTCACTGGGGTGTTAGAAGGTTTTGTGTTGTAATTCAGGAGTTGTTATTGTTATAATTACATTACATTTACAAAGTTCCGGAGTGTTTTGGTTGATGTGTTTATTGGATAATTGTTAGTGTGATGTACTGTTATGGTGCTGTTTGAGTTTATATATATATGTGTATGTATATATATATATATATATATATATATATATATATATATATATATATATATATATATATATATATATATATATATAACTTTTTTATATATTTTTTGGTGTGGTTGAGATGGGATACTAGTAGTAGTAGTAGTAGTAGTAGTAGTAGTAGTAGTAGTAGTAGAAGAAGAAGAATTGAAAGAGACGATAATTTTAGGAGTAAAACAAAATCCAGAGAGAGAGAGAGAGAGAGAGAGAGAGAGAGAGAGAGAGAGAGAGAGAGAGAGAGAGAGAGAGAGAGAGAGAGAGAATATGCCTCCAAGGGTTCATCCTCCCGTCTTGGCGTGGTAATTAAGTCGGAATATTGCTCAATTAAGGAAATCTACAACCAAAACTGCTTTCCCCTCTCTCTCTCTCTCTCTCTCTCTCTCTCTCTCTCTCTCTCTCTCTCTCTCTCTCTCTCTCTCTCTCTCTCTCTCTCTCTCTCTCTCCATACATTTGTTTGTTGTATTTCTCTTTTTTATTGTTTTATCATTTTGTTTTTGTTTATTTTTTTATTTACTTATTTATAATTCATTTATTTTTATTTGTTTATTCATTTACTTTTTTTTCCCCCAGGTGAGCGGAAGTAAATGAGATGGAGCTAATTACCAGTTACAGGTAAAATTATTATTGTTATTATTATTATTATTATTATTATTATTATTATTATTATTATTGTTGTTGTTGTTGTTGTTGTTGTTGTTGTTGTTGTTGTTGTTGTTGTTGTTGTTGTTGTCGTTATCATCATCATCATCATCATCATCATCATCATCATCATCATCATCATCACCACCACCACCACTCCCTTCAATTCCACCTTCATTTACTCTTTACTCAACTTCCTTCGATTTTCCTTCAATTTTTCCTTCCTTATCCGTCCACACTTAGCGTCACCTTCACTCCCATCAGCTCATTATTTATTCACCTATTAGTTTGTCCATTTTTCTCCCTCTTCCGTCCTTCCGTCAGGGATAAATGGAGCCTCCGTATTATCTTACCATGATTACGTAATATTTCCCTGTCTTATTTATTTTAATCTACACTAATTAGCTCAGGTGAGTGACTTATTAACCTGCCTGACGAGGTGATCAAGGTGTGTGTGCGTGTGCGTGTGTGTGTGTGTGTGTGTGTGTGTGTGTGTGTGTGTGTGTGTGTGTGTGTGTGTGTGTGTGTGGAGGAAGGGAAGAAGAAAGGCCGCAGGGTGATTGATACACACACACACACACACACACACACACACACACATAAATTGTTAGTTCCCATGGCTTACTAATCAGAGAGAGAGAGAGAGAGAGAGAGAGAGAGAGAGAGAGAGAGAGAGAGAGAGAGAGAGAGAGAGGTGATAATAAAAGGAAGAGGAAGTTAAGTGAGGGGATATGAAGGAGGATACGAGAGGGAAAGGAAGATAATGGGGAAGAAGATAAGGGGATGAGAAAGACAGTGAAGGGGGAAAAAGGGGAAAATGAGGAAATTAAGAGATACGTAAGGGGAAGAAGATAAGGGGAAAGAGGGGAGGAGGATGAGGTGAAAGAGGGGAAGGTGAGTGGTGAGCAGGTAAGTGTGAAGAGAGGAGGAGGAGGAGGAGGAGGAGGAGGAGGAGGAGGAGGAGGAGGAGGAGGAGGAGGAGGAGGAGGAGGAGGAGGAGGAAATTGTTACAGAAGGAATAATTCTCTCTCTCTCTCTCTCTCTCTCTCTCTCTCTCTCTCTCTCTCTCTCTCTCTCTCTCTCTCTCTCTCTCTCTCTCTCTCTCTCTCTCTCTCTCATAATTTCCTCCACTCCTTGTTATCTCTCGCACTTAGAAGTATTTCAAGCGCCCCTCCCCCTTCCCCACCTTCTTCACTCCCTTCTTTCCCTTTTCATCATCCTTTTCCTTTTTTTCCCTTCCCATTAATTTCCTTCTCAGTGGGAAAATCATTTGTGTTTATGGGGCTTGATGGGAAATTATTGCTTCCCTCTGTTATTTTTTCCCATCTCCTCCCTCCTCCTGCTTCTCCTCCTCCTTCTTTCCGTGTGTGTGTGTGTGTGTGTGTGTGTGTGTGTGTGTGTGTGTGTGTGTGTGTGTGTGTGTGAATTAATAGATAAATATAGAAAAAGATATGTGAAAAATGGAGAGGAAAAATATGAACTGTAAAATCGTTAGCATGGAAAGAAGATTAATTAGTAACTTTTGCTCGTAAAAGACTAAACGAATTAAATGAATAAAAATAAATATATGTAAGAGGATAATGACTAAGGTCTGAAAAAAAAAAAATGTAATTAAATAGAAACGGCGAACAAATGATAAAGAATTAAGTTAAATGAAAAAAAAGGAAAGACATGTAAATAGATAAGTTGAATAAGATAAATTGAGAACTACTACTACTACTACTACTACTACTACTACTACTACTACTACTACTACTACTACTACTACTACTACTACTACTACTATTACTAAATATATTAAATTCAAATGTGCAGTGATCATTTGCTTAATTACTTATATGTTTCCCGTTTTTCACTTTTTAAAAATTAATTTGTATTTTTAGTATTTAATTTAATTCATATTTTACTTTTCCGTCACGATTAGATATTTACCTTTTCTGTTTCTTTTTTTCTTTCGTTTAGTTAGGTTCATGTTTTGTCTTTCTATCTTTTTTCTTTTCTTTTCCTCTTAATTTGCTTTGTATTCAATTCTTTCATTTTCTCCTTTCTTTCCTCGTACTTCCATATTCCTTCCTTCCTTCCTTCCTTCCTTCCTTCCTTCCTTCCTTCCTTCCTTACTTATTTAATTACTTCCTTCCTTCCTTCATTTCTTTCTTTCTTTCCCTCCATCCTTCTTATTGCTCTTCATACTTTCCATTCTTTTCTCCTTTCCTTTTTCCTCCCTCTCTTAGCCAATTCATTTCTTCTTTCTTTTTTTCCTTTCACCCTCCACTTCTTTATTTCCTTGACCAATAGACGCTCCCTTCGAGATCCTTCCCTTATCCCCAAGTAACCAATCAGCTCTCAGGGAGGGGCACTAAAAGGTTCTGATTGGCTGAATCACTTGGAGGGAAGGAGGGAAGGAAAAAAAGAACAAAGTAAAGGAAAGGGGAAAGAATAACAAACAGAAGAATAGAAATATAAAAAAAAGAAGTGTAGACGATGGAAATTTTTTTTTAGGGAAGAAGGGAAATAAATGAATGGAAGAAAGAAAGGAAAATAGAGAAAAGCGAAGGATGAAAAACGAGGTGAATTAGATATAAAAGAAGGGAAGAAGAAAATAAGAAAATAATAAGAAATAATGAAAAGAAAAAAGTACTGAAAAAAGGAACGCAGAATAAAAAGATAAATGACATAAAATAAGATGAGAGGGAAAGAAAGAAGGTGCAGAAAATGGAAAGAAGTAGAAAATTGAAAAAAAAAGTGAATTAAGAGAAAAAAGAAGGAAGGAAAACGGAGAAAGTTATGAATAGGTAAAAATAGAGAATAAAAAGGGTGGGGAAGCAAAAGGAATGTAAAGAAAATAAAAGGAAAAACGGCAAAAAAGTAAAGAAATCATAAAAAAATAGAATATGAAGAAGAATAAAGAGGAATATAATTAGAAAGAGAAAAAAAAAAGATAAAATTTATATAGATTATGGTAGAAAGCAAAGCGGACTGAAATGAGAAGAAAAGAAATAGGAACAGGAAGTAGAAGAAATAAGATAAAAATGCAACAAAAGATAAAATAGCAGAATATAGGAGAGAAAGAAAGAGAGAGAGAGAAATGTTGTGAAGGGATGAAAGATAGATGAACTAAAAGAAGAGGAAAGGAGGTAAAGTGAATAAAAAGATGTTGGAGGATAAAAGAAGAGAAAGGAAGAGAGAGAGAGAATAATAGAAAAGAGGAAACTAGTGAAAGAGAGAGAGAGGAAAGAGCCAATTAAGAGAAAGATAAATACACACACACACACACACACACACACACACACACACACACACACACACACACACACACACACACACACACACACACACACACACACACACAGAGAGAGAGAGAGAGAGAGAGAGAGAGAGAGAGAGAGAGAGAGAGAGAGAGAGAGAGAGAGAGAGAGAGATTTAAAAGAACAATGGAAAATGGAAATATACAACGAAGATGAAAAGGAATAGAAAAATAAGATGGAAAGAAAGCAAAAAAAAAAAAATAGAAACAAAATAATATGAGAGAGAGAGAGAGAGAGAGAGAGAGAGAGAGAGAGAGAGAGAGAGAGAGAGAGAGAGAGAGAGAGAGAGAGAGAGAGAAAGATATGGGACGTTTCAACTTTTAGATCGAAAATTTTCAACTTAGCAAAGAGGAATCATTTTTGCATTTCCCCGAGCAGCTTTGCCAAACTTCCCTAATCGCTGGGTGCTCGTGGCCACCAACTTCTTCTTACAACCCTGCCTGTCCTCACTTCCTCCTCCTCCTCTTGATATTACTCCTATATGTATTCCTTTTATTTCACTCAATGTTACACAAAGACATAACTGCATCTAGTGTGTGTTCATATTGATCAGTGTTATCATATTGCATTGAAGTCCTGAAAGTCTTTTATTCCCTCTGTTTTCCTGTTCCTCTTCTTCTCTTCTCTTGTGGCTCTCCTTCTCATGTTCCCTTAAAATCATGGAAATTGCTCTTTGTCTCCACTATTCTCTATGTTCTTGTTCTTGTTCTCTCCTCTTCGTGTGATGGATAATGTTATTCTTTCCTTCCATCCTTATCTTCAAACCGTGGGCTTTAATTTCTTACCTGACTGTGTGTGTGTGTGTGTGTGTGTGTGTGTGTGTGTGTGTGTGTGTGTGTGTGTGTGTTCAGTTCCCTGTAGTTTTCTCCTGCTGGTGCTAAGTGGAGCGTCACATTCCTCTCAGGTACAGCAAGGTGTGGCGCAGACTTACCTGGGAAATGAACCGCCAAAAGATGGGACACACAAATATTAATGATCTGTTTGTTCCTCTTCCTTCTCCTCTTCCTTGTTCTCTTCATCGCCTTTAATTTCCTCCTCCGTGCCCTCCTTTTCCTCTTTCTCATCTTCCTCTTTCTCATCCTCTTCTTCCTCAACCTCTTTCTCCTCTAATAGAATAGTTTGAAATATTGGGAGGCCTTCGCACCATCAGTTCAGAAGATTACTTTACACTCGATCGATCAGATATAACAGGAAGCTCTAACCGTTTAAAGAGAACTGGAAAAAAAAAAAAAGATTCTCGTCAAAGGAATTCTAACTTTTCTTCTTCAATCGGCTCGTTAACGTTCGAAATTCTCTCTCTCTCTCTCTCTCTCTCTCTCTCTCTCTCTCTCTCTCTCTCTCTCTCTCTCTCTCTCTCTCTCTCTCTCTCTCTCTACCCTTCAATGTCGCCGGTAATATAATACTTGCAGTTTTCAAAGAGAGATTCGAGAAGCACTTACATTCTAATTGATTAACGTAGCAAACTTAATTTCTTCAGGGAGAGTTCATGAAATGTGTGTCTTATTTCGGGGAGAGAGAGGGGGAGTGAGAGGGAGAGGGAGAGATGTGGTAAAGGGGTGTAACTGATAACTTGGCACACTTGTTATTAAATTTGTAATAGTGGTAGTTGTGGTTGTTACTGTTGTTATATGCATCTCTCCTAGTACTATTTTTTGTTTGTTTATTTATATTTGTTTTATCTATTTATTTATTTATTTAGGTGTTTTTCTTTGTTTTTTTTTTTGTTTTTTTTGGAAGGGAGGGTGTGTTGGGTGGGGGGAGGAGCCTTCTTGTGTTTAATGTACTATCCTTCATCTCTCTCTCTCTCTCTCTCTCTCTCTCTCTCTCTCTCTCTCTCTCTCTCTCTCTCTCTCTCTCTCTCTCTCTCTCTCTCTCATTTGTGTCTTTTTTCCCTTGTGTTCCTTTGTGCTCCTCCTCCTCCTCCTCCTCCTCCTCCTCCTCCTCCTCCTCCTCCTCCTCCTCCTCCTCCTCTTCTTCTTCCTTCCTCCTCTTCTTCTTCTTCTTCTTCTTCTTCTTCTTCTTCTTCTTCTTCTTCTTCTT
>NC_087170.1:13363994-13368994 GCF_035594125.1 Scylla paramamosain | reverse complement strand
CTTGATTTTATTCTTCTTCTTCCCTTCCTTCTTTCCTTCCTTCCTTTCTTCCTTCTTTCCTTCCATGCCTCCGTCTTTATCTAAATTTTCATTGATATTTTTTTATTCATCTTTCTTTTAACTTTTTAATTTTTTGTTTCCTTTTTCTTTACTTTGTTTTTCTTGTTTCTTTCTTTTTTGTTTTCCTCTTCCTTCCCTCCTTTCTTCCCTCCTTTCTCCATCTCTATTTGTTTCCCTCCCTTTTATTTATTCCTTCCTTCCTTCCTTCCTTACTTCCACATTCCCATCCATCTTCCTTCTAATCTCCTTCCTTTACTTAAGTTTTCATTGATATTTTTTATTTCTTTCCTTTCTTCCTTCCTTCCTTCCTTCTTATCTTCCATCTCTACTCCCGTTTTTTTCATTTGGAATCTTAATTTCCTTTCTTTCCTTTCATTTATTCTTCTCTTCCTCCATTCCTTCTTTCCTTCTTCATCCACATCTGTTTTCCTTCCTCTATTTTTTTCTTCATTTCTTCTAATCTTCCATCCTTACGTAACCTTTCCTTTGCATTTTCTTTTTATTTCCTTTCTTTCCTTCCATCTTTTCATTTATTCTTAACTTCCTTCCTTCCTTCCTTCCTTCCTTCCTTCCTTCTAATACTTCCTCCTTATCTTATCATTTGGCATCCTTTTTTATTTCCTTTCTCTCCCTCTCTTCCTCCCTCCCTTCCTTCCTTTCTTCCTTCCTTCCTTCCTTCCTTCCTTCCTTCCTTCCTTCCTTCCTTCCTTCCTCATTCATCTTTCCTCCTCCGCTTAAGAAAGAATTAAGATGCGGCATACATCTTGAAACTTCATTTGATTCATGGCTTTTTTTCAGGATTTTGCCCTTTTTTCCCTCTCCTCCTCGTTAATCTTTTTTTTCCCCTTCCTGTTTGTTCTTTTCTTTTCTTGGGCAAGGAACTAATGAGGTGAAATTGTTTTAATGTTTTTTTTTCTTTTTTTTTTTTTTTTTTTTTCTGTTCTTGTACTTTTTTTTTTTGTGTGTGTGTGTTTAGTGGTAACGGTTCGGGTCGTTTCAGTAGTACACACACACACTACTACTACTACTACTACTACTACTACTACTACTACTACTACTACTACTACTACTACTACTACTACTACTTGACACAATAACCCAAAAGAAATCAGTAATACACATTTACTCAACCTAAACAAACCAAACCTAACCCTAACTTAATCAAATTTCATCCACTGCTAATACGCCTACAAATTCTCCTCACTTCCCTTCACTTCCCCTTCACTTCCTGTGGCCAGTGAGGGACGTGGTGGGGGGCATGTAAAGAAGAAGAAGGAGGAGGAGGAGGAGGAGGAGGAGGAGGAGGAGGAGGAGGAGCCGCGTACAGAGAAGTGAGCTTTTAGGCTAAGTCACCTCCTCTCCCGCATACAAAGTCCATCTGATTCTCTCTACCGATTCTACCCACCATCACCACCACCATCACCACCACCATCACCACCGCAGCTGCCGCCACCATCATCATTACCTTGGCCTTGATGTTGGAGGGAATGAGAGGCGTGGTGAGACGTTGATGAGGTGCTGAAGGGAGACAGAGAGGGAGAGAGGGAGAGGGAGAGAGAGCGAGAGGGAGTGGTGGTGGTGGTTGCGACATGGCTGGTGAAGTGAAAGAAGGGTCAAAGCTGCTGGGTCAACATTACGAGTATATAAGCCTCCACCGATGACTTCCCTTCTCTCTCTCTCTCTCTCTCTCTCTCTCTCTCTCTCTCTCTCTCTCTCTCTCTCTCTCTCTCTCTCTCTCTCTCCTTGCGTGGCCTGGAGCGTCCCTGGCCAAGCTTTGATGTTCCCTTGACCCGTCCTGCATCCAACCCCCGTGCGTGTTGCCCTGACGATGCTAGTATAGGTTAGGTTAGGTTAGGAAGGTTAGTGAATGTTAGGTTAGGTTAGGTTAGGTTAGGTTAGGTTAGGTTAGGTTAGTGAATGTAAAGATAGGACAAAGAGATGTAAAGTTGGAGTCAGGAAAGTGTTAGGTTAGGTTAAGTTAGTGAATGTCAAGAAAGAAGAGAGCTGAGGTTAGTTAAGAAAATGCAGATTATGTTGGTCAGGTTAAATTAGGTTTGAAGTTAGCTGTGAAGTTAGAGTTAGGAAAGGTTAGGTTAGGTTAGGTTTGGTGAACGCAAACATAGAACAAAGACCTGTAAAGACTGGAATGTACAGTTTCAGTTAAGGAAGGTTACGCGATTATAGTTATATGTTACGAGAGAGAGAGAGAGAGAGAGAGAGAGAGAGAGAGAGAGAGAGAGAGAGAGAGAGAGAGAGAGAGAGAATCCATTGACGGGTATGCTTTTTTTTTAATCCATTATAACCTCTTCTATTTTTCTTCTTTTCTTTTCTTTTCTATCTGTCATTCTCCTCTTTATTGAGTTTCTCCTTTCCCCGCGAGTTTTTTTTATTTAATTTTTTCATCTTTCTTTTTTTCTTCATTATAGTTTTTTACACATTGTTGTCTTCTTCTCTTGTCTTCTCTTCTCCCCTCTTTTTTTCCTTCTCTCCTTTTCTAAAATTTCTCCACGTCTTCTTCCTTTTCTTTGTGCTTCCTTCTCCTTTTTTTTTTCGTTGTTGCTATCGTCTTATACTATGCACAGCTCCCTCCTCCTCCTCCTCCTCCTCCTCCTCCTTCTCCTCTTGTATGCTAAGTAGTATAGTTCCCACACAAACTACCCCGTAAGGATCAGTAGGTTGGCTGCTGTTCTTCATTTGTGTTCCTTTATGATCCTCCCCCTCCCCCTCCTCCTCCTCCTCCTCCTCCTCCTCCTCCTCCTCCTCCTCCTCCTCCTCCTGCTGCACCTCCTTTTTATTTTTATTTATTTATTTATTTATTTTTTTGGTGCTGTTAGTTCTTTCTTTGTGTTTATTTGTGTGCCTCCTCCTCTTACGCCTCATCCTTCTACTTCTGATCCTAGTTCTCCTCCTCCTCCTCCTCCTCCTCCTCATCCTCCAGCGCTTCTTGCCATCAAATTCCCTTTAAGCGTGGCGGGGCGAGGCAGAGGTTGGCAAGGCAAAGCGAGGCAAAGCGAGGGAAGGCGAGGCAAGCAAGACAAGGCAAGGCAAGGCAAGGCAAGGCAATGCTCCAGGGGCGGCTCCATAGTCCTCGCGGTAACTGAGTCTCCGCCGCTAGTAACGAGCGGGGACCTGTAAAGACGCGGCGAGAAACGAAAGAGAACCACGAACCGGGAGTCGAGTCAGTCTTTATGGAACCGTAAATACCCACTCATTCAATGGGGGTGATGGGGGTGGGAGACGGGGTGCAGTTCACGTACGCGCACACACAAACACACTCACACGGGTATACACACAGTTATACAGCTACACACACACACACACACACACACACACACACACACACACACACACACACACACACACACACAACAAACATTTAAATCAAGAAAACCTAACCTAATTTTACCTAACTTTACTTAACCTAACCTAACTACCCAACCTGACCTAACCCAACCTAACTTCACACACGCACACACACACACACACACACACACACACACACACACACACACACACACACACACACACACACACACACACACACACACACACACACACACACAAGCAAACATTTAACTCAGAAAAAAAAAAAGGTTTGATCACGTGACATTTAAAAGCCGTTTTCCTGATTAAATGTCTGATTCTTTCTCCCCCTTTCTTTAATGGGGAGGGGATGGGGGGAGGGAGAAATAGGAGAAGGGAGGGAGGGCAGATGCTATAAAAAAAGGTTAAGGAAGGGAGGAAGGAAAGAAGGAAGAAAGGAAGAAAGAAAGAAAGAAAGGAAGAGGATTGGAGGAAGATAGAAGGATTTTAAGGGAAGGATAGAAGGGGTAAAGAGAAAGTGATTGGGAAATTAGAGAATAAAAGGGAAAGGAATTTGAAGAAGGAAGAGGAAAAGTTAAATGGAGAAAAGAAGGAAGAAAGACAGAGCTAAGTTAAGAGGAGGAGGAGAAGTTAAGAAGAGACAGAGAGAGAGAGAGAGAGAGAGAGAGAGAGAGAGAGAGAGAGAGAGAGAGAGAGAGAGAGAGAGAGAGAGAGATATGAAGGAGATGAAGGATAGATGTGAGAAACTGAAAATTATACAGAGAAAGAAAAAAGTCTTCAGGAAAGGAAAATGAGGAGAAAAGGAAAGAAAAGAAGAAAGGAAGGAATCCAGAAAAGAAGAAAGAGGGGGAATTAAATAAAAACAAAAAGGAAGAAGATAGGAAAGAAAGATCATGATGAAGAGGAGGAAGATAAAGAGGGGGAGGAGAAAGAAAGAAAATACTCATAGAAAATGGAAAGGAGAGAGAGAGAGAGAGAGAGAGAGAGAGAGAGAGAGAGAGAGAGAGAGAGAGAGAGAGAGAGAGAGAGAGGGCGGGACGTGATTGACTTCCGTTTGGCCAGATGGGAGAGAGAGGGAGAGGGGAGAGGGAGAGGGAGAGGGGAGAGGGAGGGGAATAATGAGAGGAAGGCGGGATTACCATTACCACCATAACCACCACCATCACCATAAATCTGTGTGTGTGTGTGTGTGTGTGTGTGTGTGTGTGTGTGTGTGTTTGCTGGTCGTTCATTAGTGTATAATTCCGTGTTTTTTTTATTTATTTGTCTTTCTTCCTGTCTTGTTTCTTGTGTTGTTTCTGTTTTTCCTCCTCTTCTTCTCTTTTTCTTTTCTTCTCTTCTCTTGTCTTCTCTTCTTATCTCTGTCTCCAACGTCCTCTCACTATATCTCTTCATTCCACCATCACTACAATTTCCCTCCATCTCTCCTCCTCTTTCTCTTCTCTGTCCTTCCTTCCACCTCTCCTCTTCCTCTTTATCTTCTCTGTCCTTCCCTCCACCCATTATTCTCTATTATCTACCTTCTTCACTTTATTTCCCCAAGCAGACGTGTAGTTTCATCGTACACACACACACACACACACACACACACACACACACACACACACACACACACA
>NC_087170.1:13353994-13356494 GCF_035594125.1 Scylla paramamosain | reverse complement strand
GAAAAATAAAGAAGGAAATAAATAAATAAACAAACACAGAGATAACCAGCAAAAAAACACATAGGTAGAAGAGAAGGAATGGAAGAAAAGGGCAAAAAAGTGAATGAAGAAGGAAAGAGGAGGAAGAGAATGTAGGTGAGTGAGGAGAGGAGAGAGGGGAGGAACGAGGGGAAGAAAACATGGAATGGGAGATTGAGGGGTGAGAGGATTGCACTGTGAGGGGAAGAGGAGATAGAGGAATGTAAGAACGGGGGAGGATGAGTAAGAGAGAAGAGGGGAAAGAGTAAATGAGTAAAGAAAGGGGAAGATGAGAGAGAGGAAGATAAGGAGGAGAGAAAGAGTGAGAAAGAGGAGAGGGTGGGTACGTGGGCGAGGAGAGAGAGAGAGAGAGAGAGAGAGAGAGAGAGAGAGAGAGAGAGAGAGAGAGAGAGAGAGAGAGAAAGGGGAGGAGGAAGTGAGGGGAGACCAAACCAAACATTTCCCCTCAAGTTAGGTCTGTGTGGCAAGTCTTCCTGAAATAAAATTATAAAACTCCGTCGCAGGGCATTGTGGGGGCTTTACGAGGGGCTGTGGGGGGGTGGGGGGTGGTGGGTGGAGAATTTATGACGGGGGGAAGGGGAGAGAGGGGAATGAGGAGTGGAAGGGGACTGGGAGAGGGAAGGAAATGTTGGTGAAAGCAAGGATATTACGTAGCTGAGAGAGAGAGAGAGAGAGAGAGAGAGAGAGAGAGAGAGAGAGAGAGAGAGAGAGAGAGAGAGAGAGAGAGAGATGTTAAACAAGGTAAGGAGAAGGAGTGAGGGAAGGAGGGAGGGAGAGAGGGAAAGAGAGAAGGAACAACATTTAGAGCAGAAGGATATTAGCTGGAAGGCTGGAAGGATGTAAGGAGGGAAGGAGGGAGGGAAGGAGGGAAAGAAGGAAGAAAGGACGATGAAAGACAGGAGCGAAAATCTAAAGGTATGGAGAGAGAGAGAGAGAGAGAGAGAGAGAGAGAGAGAGAGAGAGAGAGAGAGAGAGAGAGAGAGAGAGAGGCCACGCAGGCTAACGTAAAATTTTGAAAGGAAGCAAGAGAGTGAGTGAGAAAGAAAATAGCTATGTCTCTCTCTCTCTCTCTCTCTCTCTCTCTCTCTCTCTCTCTCTCTCTCTCTCTCTCTCTCTCTCTCTCTCTCTCTTGCTCTCGCTCAATGAAGGACGAAGAACAAAGAGGAAGTAATAAAAAGGAGAATAAGAGGAGGAAAGAAGAAAAGTGTCGGTCAAATGGAAAGGAAAACGGTTTTGTCATCTTGAGATTGGAGGACAAGCGAAGGGGAAACTGTAGTAGTAGTAGTAGTAGCAGTAGTAGTAGTAGTAGTAGTAGTAGTAGTAGTAGTAGTAGTAGTAGTAGTAGTAGTAATAGTAGTAGTAGTAGTAACATTAAACATTCCTAAAGGATTAAGTATTTTTACATTTTTTCTTTTTCATTGTAATCTTTCACTTTTAAATTTTCACTCGACTTAGAGAGAGAGAGAGAGAGAGAGAGAGAGAGAGAGAGAGAGAGAGAGAGAGAGAGAGAGGTGGGTGATTGTGGCACGGTTGGTAAGGGTTAAGAAATACAATTATCATTTATTACACTTTAATGAACAATGAATAATACAATGTACATAATCTTTTAGTAATTCACTCATATATTCATTCACTCATTCACTCACTCACGGAAAAAAATATGTAATGTGTTTAATAATGAAGGAATTGTTCGGGGAGGGTGAATATGAAAAAGCGTATTAATTCATCATATTCATTCATTATTATTTACGGTGTTGTTTTTGATGACATTGTCGTTATAAGGTAAGAATGCCTTTGTTAATCATCAGTTATATTAACAAACATTATTTCAATTTTTCACTCTCTCTCATCACCATTTACTGACAAACATTATTATAGATTATTTATTTTTTTTTTCACCATCACTCTTTCATCAACGTTTGCTCAAAATCATTGTTATTAATTTATCCATTCTCGCAATTATCTTTCATTCATCAGTATAAATTTACAAACATTATTATCATGGTTTTATCATTCACTATCTTTCCTTCCTTCCTTGCCTTTGCTCTCCTGGTTAACAAACATTATTATCGTTGTTCTTCATAGCTCTCATTCATTTATTACTGTTATTTTATCCAACATTTCCTCAACTATCTTGCTCGCACATCAACATTTACCCGGAAACATAATTGACATCATTATTTTTATCATTTACTGTTTTTTCTTCCTTCCTTTCTTCATTCCCTCCTTCCTTTTGTTATCCTGTGTACATATTTCTCACCTCTGCCTGACGTATACTAATTAACCAATATTTTCTACGTAAACAACAATCTTTCTCCCTCTTAATTAAGCAACGTTATTTTACCTGCAACCTAATTAACTGCCATTTCATCTTCTTTTTCTTTTACCATCAATATCATGTCCAGATTTTCGGTTAATTTTTTACACACACACACACACACACACACACACACACACACAC
>NC_087170.1:13338994-13341494 GCF_035594125.1 Scylla paramamosain | reverse complement strand
ACGACGTGAGAGAGAGAGAGAGAGAGAGAGAGAGAGAGAGAGAGAGAGAGAGAGAGAGAGGAGCGTGAAGAATGAGGAAGGCAGGAGGAGGCTTACTGTAATCTAGTCGCTACGTGCTCTCTCTCTCTCTCTCTCTCTCTCTCTCTCTCTCTCTCTCTCTCTCTCTCTCTCTCTCTCTCTCTCTCTTTCAGTGGTAATACGGGAGAGAATGAAGCTTCGTACGTGTTTCAGAAGCCAGTATGAAGCCTCGAAACAGCCTGATGTGAAGCAGACTGGTGAGACAGCGAACAAAGGGAGATAATAAGCAAGAGAGAGAGGGAGAGAGAGAGAGAGAGAGAGAGAGAGAGAGAGAGAGAGAGAGAGGATATAATGCAGAAAAAAAGAGGTGAGTGAAAATACAAAGGTAATTAAAGGAAAGAAAATAGTTTGTCTTTTAGGAAATATGAGGGAAAGGAGGAGGAGGAGGAGAAGAAGAAGGAGGAGGAGAAGGAGGAGAGGAAAGAGGATTGTGATTTCCCTCCTCACCGAGGGAAAATTATTATATTAATGCAGCCATCTTCCTCCTCCTCCTCCTCCTCCTCCTCCTCCTCCTCCTCCTCCTCCTCCTCCTCCTCCTCCTCCTCCTCCTCCTCCTCCTCCTCCTCCTCCTCCTCCTCCTAAACCACCTTGGATGCTGACTGTGAATTAGTTATTGATGCTGCAGAAGGCTAGAGTGTGTTTACCCCTTTGTGTGTGTGTGTGTGTGTGTGTGTGTGTGTGTGTGTGTGTGTGTGTGTTATATAAAGCCAGTGATCGTTACGTGTTTGCCGTATTTGGCGCAACCTGTTTCCCTCCGTTCTCTCTCTCTCTCTCTCTCTCTCTCTCTCTCTCTCTCTCTCTCTCTCTCTCTCTCTCTCTCTCTCTCTCTCTCTCTCTCTCTCTCTGAATCGAACTGTATTATCTTTTTTTCTTATTTCTTTCTTTCCGTCCTTCCTTCTTTGTCTCTTCCTTCCTTCCTTCCTTTTTTCCTTCTTTCCTATCCTCCGTCCTTCCTTCTTCCCTATATCATTATGTAACTATGCCTTATATTTATGTACATCTCTCTCTCTCTCTATCCGTTCTTTTCTATCTCCTTATTCTCTTTTCCTTCATTCATTACTGTATTTCTTTCTTCCTTTCTTCTTTCTTTCCTTCTTCTCTCATCCAATCTCCTCATTTTTCCTCTTTCTTTCCTCCGTATCGTATTACTTTTCCTCCCTTCGTACTTATCCGCAGGTTTTCCGTATATACACTCCCTTCCCTCCACTCCTACCTCCACTTCCCCCTCCACCTTCCCCTCCACCTTCCCCTCCAGTGATCGTAACCTCCCCACACTGCTCCTCATCTTTAAATTTCCATTGGGAGCAGTGCAGAGTAAATATGGAATGGGGGGAGGAGGGGAGGGGAGAGGTTATTTCCACTTTTCCCTCATCCTCCACCTCACATTTATACGACTAGCAGCTTCTCCTCCTCCTCCTCCTCCTCCTCCTCTTTTTCCTCTCCTCTCCTTCCTTCCCTTACTCGTCCCGTTCTTTCTTTAATGTTACTACTACGACTACAACGACTACTACTACTTACTACTCTTCATATTTTTCCTCTTCTCTTTCTCCTTTCTCAGTCAGGGCGGAGCTAATGACAGTAACAGCAGTAGTAACAATAACACTGCACAGGTGACATGCCCTCTGTGCCCGCGTCCCCGTCAGACAGCAACAGTGGCGCGGACACGGTGGATTGCTGCAGTGAGGCGCCGCTCCGCTAGGGATGGTGTACAGATGAACGGACTGATAAATGTGTATGTACGAGTAAGGTTTCAGAGGTTATTTAGTCTCTCTCTCTCTCTCTCTCTCTCTCTCTCTCTCTCTCTCTCTCTCTCTCTCTCTCTCTCTCTCTCTCTCTCTCTCTCTGTTTTGTGTGTTTGTTCTTTTCTGTTTTTCTGTCTGTGTTTGTTTGTCTGTTTGTCTATTTGTCTTAATTTGTTTATCTGTGTGTCTGTTTCTTTGTTTCTGTCTGTCTGTCTATGTTTGTCTTTGTCTGTCTGTCTTTACCTGTCTGTCTGTCTGTCTGTCTGTCTGTCTGTCTCTCTCTCTCTCTCTCTCTCTCTCTCTCTCTCTCTCTCTCTCTCTCTCTCTCTCTCTCTCTCTCTCTCTCTCTCTCTCTCTCTCTCTCTCTCTCTCTCTCTCTCCAGGACTGTTCTCAAGGGGCACAGATACTTAGTCAGGCTGTCACGCGCTGTCATACTAGTGTTGCGAAATCCTTAACACATTACCAGTATTGTTACAAAATAAACACCCATGTAAATTTAATAAAGCTTCTCTCACCAGGACAGTTCTCAAAGACCACGCGGATGATAAGTCGAATATTCACGTATGTTTCCCATAATTGTTAAACCGTCACTAGGATTACATGGAAGTTACACTCGTAAAAGCAATGCCCAATCACTCTTTGTTCTCCCATTAGGACTGTTTTCAAAGGCAACAAAGAG
>NC_087170.1:13328994-13333994 GCF_035594125.1 Scylla paramamosain | reverse complement strand
AACAATGGACGCTTGAAACAAAAGATGCCTCCGGTTTTCAAGTGTATCGCTGCCTAGTGTTTAAATATAATGATCATGTTTTGATTGGGAACTACACACACACACACACACACACACACACACACACACACACACACACACACACACACACACACACACACACACACACACACACACATTTTTCAGTGACGAAGGTTTACGTGCTTTGGAATATTTGAAGTATGGGAATAAATTTTGCCTGTTTATTTATTTATTTTTTTTTTCAGTCTATTATCATTTCCTCTCAAAAATATTGGATAATTATGAGTTTTTTTTTTTTTTGTTGGAGAAATGAATGTGCTATTTTTGAGTGCTATATTTTTTTTTTACACGCAATAGGAAGCATGGCAATTATGTTGATGTTTATTTATTTATTTATTTATTTATTTATTTATTTATTTGTTTTGCTGTCAATGTTTCCTTTTAGAACTTGATAACAGTAATTTCGTTTTGGCATATGTGTCTTTGTTTGTGTCAGTACATACGTTCACCACGAGACTGTCAGTAGTTCTTTCACTTCTACACACTTATTTTCTCCATAATCTCCTCATACACCTTTTTGTTATTTCTTTTCAGTCACAATCTCTTCAATGTTTCTGCACAGCGTGGAAGAGACAGAATTGACATTGTATTTCCCTTTTTATTCCCTATTTTTTTATTCACCTTATCTGAGTGTTGATGCAGGCAGTCTCTGGCAGTGCTGAGTCAATAGCACTAACAACACTGAGCAGAATATGACTTTGTAAGGAAGGACACGGCAGCCTTTACCATTCTTTGCTTTAGGAAGAGTAGTGCATCACAGGCAGACCCGTTAAGGCCAGCAAATCTACTGCTGCTCGTTCTTCTTTTGTGTTCGTTTGCGTTCCTTTGCAAGACTTGAAATATGTCTTTAAAAAAAATGTATATTGTTTATGTTAACTTGAAAAAAGAGGGAAGAGAATATTTATTATAATACTATGACTTCATTCTTCCTTTGTGTTCGTTTTTTTTTTTTTGCAAAACCTAAAATCTCCCTCCAGAAAAGGTATAACTACTATTTATCTTAATCTTTTCACTGCGTCATACAACAGTTCATAGCACTAAAGAGCAATATGTGGAATTTTTATAAGCAATTACAAGAAAGAAAAGATGATAAAATAAAAATTGCAGATTCTAAACAGTTAAATTTTTGGAGGTGGCTGTAGAAGACGAAGAGATGTCTGAATGATTAGTAATTAAGAAAAGATGTGTCAAATACCAGCGAAAGGGTTGATTAAAGAATAAAAAAAAATAAATAAATAAAATGAGACTGCAGAAAAAAGAAAAAAAAACTTGTAAACACTCTTGTATAGGCAAACAGAACAACCACTTCTCTTCCTTTCTTTGTGTTCCTTCGTGCTGAGGGAGAAAAGTGGCTAACCATAAACATTTGCATAGACCAACATATCAACTTCTCATCCTTCCTTTGTGTTCCTTCGCGTTGCTAATACCAAGGCCTCCCCTCAGACAACTCACCACCATCCATCTTAACCCCACATACAAAGGAGGAAAAAATAAATAAAATAAATAAATACAAAAGACATCACGTACAATAATATTCCTCTTCTTGAAACATACAGCTCACCTCCCCTCTTGAAAATACAGCAATAGTTCCTCTTGAAGAATAATTTCTGGCACTCTAAGGGTAAAAATTTTCCGGCCATAAGAATCCATCAGTGTCCCCTCTTAAAAATCACCGTTTTCCTCTTAAAATTTCCCCGCGGACACGAGTCAAAGTTTCGCCGTTAAATGAAGAAGAAATATTGCCGCGGGACCGACCATGACTACGACGAGAGAGAGAGAGAGAGAGAGAGAGAGAGAGAGAGAGAGAGAGAGAGAGAGAGAGAGAGAGAGAGAGAGAAGTAAAATAAGAATAGGAACAGAGAGAGGAAGGAGAGCAAAAAAGGAGAGAAAGGGAGAGAGAAGAGAAGATAAGAGAAGTAAAAGAAGAAGAATAGAAATAGGGAGAGGAAGGAAAGCAAGAAAGGAGAAAAGGGGAGAGAAGAGAAGAGAAGTAAAAGAAGAAGAATAGGAAATTGGGAGAGGAAGGAGAGCAAAAAGGGAAAAAAGGAGAATGATTCCCTACGAGAAAAAGAGGAACTAAAGAGGAATAAAAAAGAAAAAAGAAACAAGAAGAAAATGAGAAAGAAGGAAAAAACGAAGAGAAAGAGAAAAAAAAATAGAAAAACAACAATAATGATGAGGAGAAGGAGAAGGAGGAGGAGGAGAAGGAGGAAGAGGAGGAGGAGGAGGAGGAGGAGGAGGAGGAGGAATACAAAGAAAAAACGTACCACAACAGCCATACTGAATCAAACGAGGCTGTTTATGTGACTATACAACTACGACAGATTCTATGAGTTAGTGGCACCAAGACAGGAAGGAGGAGGAGGAAGAAGAAAAAGAAGAAGTTTTAAGAAATAAGTTAGGGTGCAGGGGACCAGTAAACACAAGGATCAATGGAGGTGAGGACGAGGCGCATCGGGTACGAAAAGAAACATCTCTCACCTAACTGGGCATAAATCTCGTGGCTGTGAAACTGTGGAATACTTCAGGACACGAGAAAGAGAGAGAGAGAGAGAGAGAGAGAGAGAGAGAGAGAGAGAGAGAGAGAGAGAGAGAGAGAGAGAGAGAGAGAGAGAGAGAGAGAGAGAGAGAGAGAGAGAGATTCATCACCAGTTTTATTAGTCAGCCTTTATGAAGTAGATTTTTTTTTAGGAAAAGTTGATAAAGAACGATGCAACATGAGTACAAATTAAAGAAAGTGTGGTATTTTATATAAACCCCCCCCAAAAAAAAAGGAATAAAAATGCTATATTAAATAATAAAGCAAGATGACACACAGTACAAAATAAAAACAACACATAAAAGAAAAAGACAAAAGAAATTTATTATTCTTAAAAGGGGAAACAAGGAATATACATTAATTTTTGTAAAGAATAGCAGAGAGAGAGAGAGAGAGAGAGAGAGAGAGAGAGAGAGAGAGAGAGAGAGAGAGAGAGAGAGAGAGAGAGAGAGAGAGAGAGAGAGAGAGAGAGAGGTGGGGGAAGGCATTGCTCACGGGTACAGTAACGTAGGTAAACTTCACAACTCTCTGGAGAACCATTGGGGAAGTGTTTGATATGTGCGACAGACGGTCCGGCCTGGAGTGTCACTTCTTATAACGGAGCGGGGAACATTTCCACGGCCTGTCTTGTGCCCTGAGTGTCCGCGATGGGGTGTCGGGAGTTTGCAGGGTGTTCTCGAGGTATTCTTAAACATTTCTGCGTCTTTCTTGACACTATGAATGGCCTATAGGGGTTATTAATCAAGGGACTTTCAAGGGTGTTTTCTTGGTTCTACTAATGGTTTAACTGTGGGTAATGGAAGGTTTTTTGTGTTTTTCAAGGGTATTTTAATTATTCTAGAGTTGTAATTGAAGTTATTGTTTTTTTCAAGGGTGTTTTCGTGGTATCTTTGTTGGTTTGACTGGATGTAGTGAAAGTTTTGGGGATTTTCAAGGTTTCAGGATTCTAGTGATAGTAAAACAGGCTGTAGTGGAGGTTTTTTCGACTTTCAAGGGAGTTTTTCATGATTCTAGTGGTAATTTGTTGAAGTTTTAGGGGACTTTCAAGGGCGCTTTTATGGTTCTAGTGATAGTTAAACAGGCTGTAGTGGAAGCTTTTTTTTGGATTTTGAATGGCGGTTTCATGATCCCAGTGATAATTTAAAAGGGTGTTGTGAAAATTATGAGGGATTCTGTCCCGTCTTTGAGAACGTTCGTGAAAATGAACTAACAATCTGTGTGACCTTTAAACGCAAGCCTGGTGAGAGAGCAATACCTGTACTTGTCCTGTTCATGTCAGAGAGAGAGAGAGAGAGAGAGAGAGAGAGAGCGTCGATACTACAAATTAGTCTTCTTTTACGTATTTCAGGCATCAGTTAATTGTGACCCAGAAAAAAATAACCCAATTAAGCAAAACAATTAAATCAGTGTCTTAATGTCAATAATAATTATAATGATAACAGTAATTATGAAGGCAATAGTGGTGGTAATAATAATAATAATAGCAATAATGTAGTGTTTAGTGACGGAAATTATTCAGCTAGGAAGTAATTAATACATTTATTGTTTTATAATGTGGCTTACTGGGGAAAAACACCATTGCATAGGGGAGGAAAATAATATGATAGTAGTAGTAGTAGTAGTAGTAGTAGTAGTAGTAGTAGTGGTAGTAGATATCCAAACAACATTAACAATAGTAATAATAATGATACTACTACTACTACTACTACTATTTTCAGGGTGTACTAAAAGGATTAATAAGGTGTTTGCTTTGGATTAGGTAGGGCGCGGGACACGTCAGCTTCAAAGTGGAGGACAATTTGAAGATATTTTAATGCCGATCCATCAAAATTGTGATGAAAAATATTAGTCGAGGATTATGAAGTGTGATGAAATTTTATTGTCTCTCTCTCTCTCTCTCTCTCTCTCTCTCTCTCTCTCTCTCTCTCTCTCTCTCTCTCTCTCTCTCTCTCTCTCTCTCTCTCTCTCTCTCTCTCTCTCTCTCTCTCTTTAAAAATACCTACAGGATATTCTAAAAAAAATGTGCTCTATCTATATCAAGTGCAGGTATATATTTTTTTCTCTCTCTCCTTTTTTTCTATTTCTTTTCTTTTCATTTTTTTTTTTTATCTCCGTAGTCAAACACAGCAACATAATCTGATGGGAAAATCTGAATATACTTCCGACATTAGTAATTTTATTAGTTTTCTGAACCATTGAAGCAAAAAGCAATATTTGTTCTTCCCTCCCCCCTCCCCCTCCTCCTCCTCCTTCCCTCTGTGACCCTTCCCAGTCTTTATGCACTTTTCTTTATCTTTTTTATCTTTTTTTCTATCTTTTTTTCTTCTCCTTTCCTCCACCTTCCCTCTGATAAACTTCCTTGCTTCACCTTTCGTCCTTT
>NC_087170.1:13321494-13323994 GCF_035594125.1 Scylla paramamosain | reverse complement strand
AGGATGACAGGTGGAGATAGACAGGTATATTTTGTAGGCCTATTGTCTTCTTGCTGATTCCCTTATTTTCTACTTCCCTTATTTTCCTACTTTTTTTTATATATATAGGAACTGCCACGTGTAGACCTAATGGTTTCTTCCAGCTTCCCTTATTTTTCCTTTGTTTTCTAATGTTTTTGATAGGAGCTGCCAAGTGTTGACATAATGGTTTTTCAGAACTCCCCTTATTTCTTGTTATTTTTCTTCCAGTTCTTCTCCTTATGACGTGTTGTCCTTTGAGTCGCTTCTTAGGTCTCTCTTCTTCGTCTTTCTCTACACCCTTGGATAATCATTTCTTATTGTCCATCTCTGGGTCAAAAATGTTTTCATGTGACTCAAAATTTCTGTATTGGTTTCTTTGTCTCTTGTTATTACTAGCACTGTTCTAATTCCTGTCTTCTTCCTTCCTCTTTTTTTTCCATTTCACTCGGTCTATTATTCCTGCCACTTTCCTGTCCTTCCTTGTGTTCCCTGTCTCACCTTGTTGCCGCGCTGCCAGGTTGGGTGGGCGGGATAGGGACAGCCGCGCACCTCACACACCAGCACCAGCCGACTGCTCGCCTTCAGGAACACCTCTGGCCCCGGAAACACGCGCGCCGAGGCCTCTGTTGGGGTAGACAAACAGTGATATGACAGTCTGGTATTCTTCAGTGCTCAGTTCTCCTGCCATGACTATTTGAAGGCGGCAGAGAATATTAGTTTAGTTCTCATGGGTGTTTTTGTTATTGATGATGTGGAATATTTGTTAATCTATCGCTAGACATCAAAGGACCTTTAATAATCTCAATGACACTTTGTTCTCTCATAATGACTCTTTCCAGACACCAAAGAAACATTAGACGGGTTCTCATAGCTGTTTTCTTTATTGATTATATAGAATCTATGTTAATTTATCACTAGTATCGTGAAAACATTCTAAAAACATCAATAACTTCTATTAGACACTGTTTAACTGTCATGAAACCACTTGAAAATTTCCAGTAGAGCTTATTAGATTATCACTAGAACCACAAAAACACTAAAAACATCATTAACTTTTACTAGAATAATCAAAACACCCTTGAAAACTATTAGATTAACACTAAAATCGCAAAAAAAAAAAAAAAAAAAAATTGAACAAACTCTGTATTTATCTCTAGACTAGATCCTGATTACAGTAACTAAGATAAGCCACCTAAATGAATCAGAAGACAGACCATAGTGCCACAACACCGAGGTCATATGGGGCCTGCAAAAAAAAAAAAAAAAAAAAAAAAGCGCTACTTCTTCCACCGTGAATCTGCCACATGGTAGGATCGAACCCAGAATCAGTAGATGGCGAGACAAATATTTCTCCACAGAGCCAACTCATTACTTTGGAAGGGGACGGAAGAGGGTGAGGTAGAAAGAGACACGGGAAGGGGAGGTTGAATATGAGAGGAAGGAGAAAGGAAAGGAGGAGAGAAAGTGTAAGGGGAATAAGAACAAGAGAAGGAAGAAAGTCAGGAAGAAAGGAGGAGAAAAGAGATGAGTTTAAATGCGGGAGGAGAAAGGGAGGGGAAAATATTACGATTAAGGAAATGAGAGAGAGAGAGAGAGAGAGAGAGAGAGAGAGAGAGAGAGAGAGAGAGAGAGAGAGAGAGAGAGAGAGAGAGAGAGAGAGAGAGAGAGAGAGAGAGAGAGAGTTGTTTACAAAAGAGGATGTGAGGGCGTTAAGAGGGAAAAGGAAGGAAGGAAGGAAGGAGAGAGGGAAAGAGGGTGAGGGAAAAGTTTGAAAGGAGGAAGGAGGAGGAAGAGGGGGAGGAGGAGCAGAAGAAGAAGAAGAAGAAGAAGAAGAGGAAGAGGAAGAGGAAGAAGAAGAAGAAGAAGAGATACAAACATACATGATAGCAAAGAAAGAAAAGAAAAGAAAAGGAAGAAAACGAAGTGTGTCGGGAAGGGAAGAAGGGAGAGAGGGAGAGATGATGGAAAGAGGAGAAAAGAGAGAAAGACAGGAGGGAAAGGAGAGAGCAAGAGAAAGTAAAAATGCAAGCAGGAGGAGAGGAAGAGGATGAGGGAGATAATGTATAGTATGGACGAAGAAATATGGAGAGAGAGAGAGAGAGAGAGAGAGAGAGAGAGAGAGAGAGAGAGAGAGAGAGAGAGAGAGAGGACAGTAAGAATTGAATGCGAAGAAAAGAAGAATTACGAGGAAAGTTAGAAGAAGATTGATTTATGGAAGAGCAGAACGAAAGAAGCTAAAGGAGAGATAAGGAAGAGGAAGGAGAAATTCAGAAGAGGAAAGAAAACAAGGACAGGAGAGAGGATGAGGAATAAATCAAGGGAAGGAAAGGAAAAGAAATAAGAGGAGGAGAAGAAGAGGAGGAGGAGGAGGAGGAGGAGGAGGAGGAGAAGAAATTAGTGTGTGTCTTTCAGTCTGTCTTTTTATGTTTTTTTTTCTTGTGTTTGTTACTCCTTTCTGCTTACCTGTCTGTCTATCTGT
>NC_087170.1:13313994-13316494 GCF_035594125.1 Scylla paramamosain | reverse complement strand
TGCTCTGGCCGGAGGAAGGGGGGTGGGTGGGGTGGAGAGGGTTGTTGTAGCCTCCGTGTATGTTACTGTATCTCTCTCTCTCTCTCTCTCTCTCTCTCTCTCTCTCTCTCTCTCTCTCTCTCTCTCTCTCTCTCTCTCTCTCTCTCTCTCTCTCTCTCTCTCTGGTGTTGAATATTCTATAAGAGAGTTATGGACAGAGTCAATAGTTTAAAAGACTTGGGCAAATGTTATCTTTTCTTCTCCCTTCCTCCTTCCTTCCTGTTTTTTTCTCGCCTTCTTCCTCCATTCTTACCTTCTTTCCTTCCTTCCTTTCTGTTTTTCTTTCTTCATATATCCTTTTGTCTGTATTCCTTCCTCACTTTCGTCCTCACTTTTTTTCTTCCTTTCCTTTCTTTCTTCTTCCGCCAATTCACCTGTTTTTCACCTTCCTACATCTTTATTCCTCTCTTTTCCTCTATTCCATCCATCCATCCCCCTCACTTACACGTTTTCATCCATTCTATTCCCATTCCTTCATTCCCTCATTCAATCCGTTCCAATCACCCTTTTTTCTTCCACTCAAGCAGTCAATTTATCCATCCATTTATCCAACCATCTACTCTTGTACCCTAACCACGTCCCCTCCATTCCCTTAGTACCCCAGCACGTGTCCAATAGGTGAAGGTACAACGAGGGTACAGAAATAAGAAAAATACTTCACAAATGTTATCCTTTCATGCGTTTATATTCAAGCCATCGGCGGTACAAAATATTTACGCGAGTTCCTTATTCATCTCTCCCTTCCTTCGTCCCTTCCTACTTCCTGCTCTTGTCGTGTTTTTGTTATTTTGTTTTCCCCTTTTTCTCTTACCTTCGTGCTAATTAGCTGACTGTCATGCTTCTCGGTGTGATTCGTTTCGTTTCTCCACAGTTTCCTATCTGCCAGTACTGTTCTCTGTCTCTCTCTCTCTCTCTCTCTCTCTCTCTCTCTCTCTCTCTCTCTCTCTCTCTCTCTCTCTCTCTCTCTCTCTTCCTTCTTTCCTACGTCATCTTTCCTTTTCTCACTCTCTTCAGTCTATGCATCCCTCCCTCTTTCCTTCCCTCCTTTCCATATTATCCATTGCTCTCTACCTGGTATTCTAGAGAGAGAGAGAGAGAGAGAGAGAGAGAGAGAGAGAGAGAGAGAGAGAGAGAGAGAGAGAGAGAGAGAGTAATAACCAGCGTGTTCAAGGGCGTAGTGTGTCAGCGTGCCCCGTCTTCCCAGCACCACCTGAACACGGGGTCACAAACACTGTCTCAAAAGTCTACGGCGCCGCTCAGCCAGGTTTCACTTACTCCCGCTGCCGTTACGTTAGATAGAGAGAGAGAGAGAGAGAGAGAGAGAGAGAGAGAGAGAGAGAGAGAGAGAGACAGAGACAGAGAGAGAGAGAGAGAGAGAGAGAGAGAGACAGAGAGAGAGAGAGAGAGAGAGAGAGAGAGAGAGAGAGAGAGAACTAAAGAATAGGGATTGAGTGAGTAAATCAGTGAGCAAGAGAGTTAAGTAAAGAGAATCAAATGATTAAATTAGATAGAGAGAGAGAGAGAGAGAGAGAGAGAGAGAGAGAGAGAGAGAGTGTGTGTGTGTGTGTGTGTGTGTGTGTGTGTGTGTGTGTGTGTGTATTCCTGTGAGTGAGTGTAATTAAATGAGAGGAATTGAGAGGAGGCGTAAAGCAGACCAAGTAAATATACTCGTGAGAGAGAGAGAGAGAGAGAGAGAGAGAGAGAGAGAGAGAGAGAGAGAGAGAGAGAGAGATTAAAGCATAAAGAAGTTAAGCGTTCTAATGATGCAAGAATGATAAAAGGATGAGATGGGATTATCACCCCTCTCTCTCTCTCTCTCTCTCTCTCTCTCTCTCTCTCTCTCTCTCTCTCTCTCTCTCTTTCATACCTGTGGTCCGAGGTGTAGGTGGTCTCCCCCGCTGTCAGCAGATGAATGTCTCTCGCTCTCACCCATGACACCTGCAAAGAAAGGAGTAGTAGTAGTAGTAGTAATAGTAGTAGTGGTAGTAGTAGTAGTAGTAGTGGTAGTAGTAGTAGTAATAATAGTAATAATAATGATAATAATAATAATAATAATAATAGTAAGAAGAAGAAGATGAAAAGGAAAAGAAGAAGAAGAAGAAGACTAATAATAATAATAATGATAATAATAATAATAATAATAATAATAATGGTAACTAATATGCAGGAAAGATAATTTTTACATCATATCTCTTTTAGTTAGTCAGACAAAATGTAGTCGGTGCTTATTTATGCTACGTTAGGTTAGACAAGGTAGACTTAGTTAGTTAATTTCTCCCTTTATTAAGAAAAACAAGAAAAGGAATTTTAACGTCACACACACACACACACACACACACACACACACACACACACACACACACACACACACACTCACCGTATAATTATGCAGGTTTCTGACGACGCAGGTGAGGTAGGCGGTGTGTCCCGTGCGGGCGTGGGCATGGGCGTGGGCGGAGAC
>NC_087170.1:13306494-13308994 GCF_035594125.1 Scylla paramamosain | reverse complement strand
TTTAGACATTATATTTAAGAGACCGTGTAAGACGTGCGATTCAAAGATAAGACTTGAAGGAAGGTTTAGTTTAAGAATTTTAAAGGATTGTGTTCAGAAGACAGGCTAAGATAGTGGCGTTAAAGAAAGTATTGAAGAGAAGCTTCAAGTAAACAAAGTTTTAAAAGGAATGACTTTAAGGAACTATTTAAGATTTAAAAGGAGAATCCACTAAATAAAGAGGTTTTAAAGGAGTGGCTTCGGAATATAATTTGAGAAAATGACATTAAAGAAAGAATTTAAACGAGACGAGAATTCAGGCCGAGAGTTTAAATTGAGCGGAACGATTCAAAGAGAAAGAATTAGCAAAAAATAAATGCTTTCCGAAATTTTAAGAGAGAGACATAAACGATAACAGTGTGGGGCTTGCGAGAAGGATTCAAGACAACCTGAACTCAGGATTAAGAGATTAAGAGGAAAGGGTTTAAGAGGGAATTTTAAGTGCACGTGATTAAAGACGCGGTTCAAGGGAAGAGGTTTTAAGAGGAGGGTTCAAGAGGAGCGTTCAGGTAAAGTGGAAGAGGTAAAGAGTGAACGAAAATGAGCTTAAGAAAAGGAGCTGCCTGCGCTGTGCTCGTGTGTATTTATGGATGGGATGAAGAAGAGGATATAAAAGAGAATGGAATAAAGAGGAGCTTCGAGGAGGAGTAGGAGGAGGACGAGGAGGAGAAGGAGAGAGCAACAGGAGGAGAAAAAAAACAAAGTGAAAAAAAATAAAGAAATTCAAGATGTGGATGAGAAACACAAAGGATTACAAAGGAACACAAAGAGAAAACGAACGAATGTTAATACTAAGGAGAAGAGAAATTAAAATAAATAGAAGGAAGAACAAGACGAAAAAGAAGGAAAAGAAAAACAAGAACAAGAACAAGAGGAAGACGACGGCGAAGAGGAGGAGGAAGAGGAGGAAGAGGAGGAGGAGGAGGAGGAGGAGGAGGAGGAGGAGGAGGAGGGGATGGGGGAAGAAGCAGGATTAGGGAGAGGAATACGAAGAAATGAAGAAGAAAAGTTACGAGGAGGATTTGGAGGAAGAACAAAAGAAGAAGAAGGAGAAGAAGAAGGAGAAGAAGGAAAGAAGTTTAAGGAAATACGAGTAAGTTAGGGTGCAGGGAACAAGTAAACATAAGGATCAATGGAGGCGAGGACGAGGCGCATCGGGTACGAAAAGAAGCATCTCTCACCTAACTGGGCATAAATCTCGTGTCTGTGAAACTGTGAAATACTTCAGGACACGAGAGAGAGAGAGAGAGAGAGAGAGAGAGAGAGAGAGAGAGAGAGAGAGAGAGAGAGAGAGAGAGAGAGAGAGAAAGAGAGCGTCAGTCAGTCAGTCAGGTTAAGAGAAGTTGGGTGAAAAGGGAAAATAAAATGAAGTGGTCAGGCAAATGCAGTTAGTCTTTCTGTTCCCTTTCCAGAGAGAGAGAGAGAGAGAGAGAGAGAGAGAGAGAGAGAGAGAGAAGAGAGAGAGGCGGGCAGGGGAGTAGATGAGAGAAGATACATAAAATATAAAGGGAAAGGGAATAACCAGATGGAGATAATGTGGAGGAAATTGGAGGAGGAGGTGGAGGAGGGGGAGGAGGAGGAGGAGGAGGAGGAGGAGGAGAACACAAAGGCAGATAAAAGGAAACCTGTTTATCGTTACGAGGCTGCAAGTGATAAACTACAGTATGAAATCAATGAGGAGGAGGAGGAGGAGGAGGAGGAGGAGGAGGAGGAGGAGGAGGAAGAGGAAGAAGAGGAGGAGGAGTCGAACCCGTGAGTAACTCGAACCAGTAACGCTTCATTGGATTCATTGAACGCCATTTCGAAGCAAGTGATGAACCGCGTGAAACTCTGAAGCATATGTATGAATCTCTCTCTCTCTCTCTCTCTCTCTCTCTCTCTCTCTCTCTCTCTCTCTCTCTCTCTCTCTCTCGTGTCGGAATGAGCCAAAGAGCAATTTTCCGAGTTGTTTGTTTCCTGCAAATCACACACTTTTTTTTCCCTCCTTTTTATCTTTCCTTGGCCGTTGTAATCTATCTTTCAATGGGAGAGAGAGAGAGAGAGAGAGAGAGAGAGAGAGAGAGAGAGAGAGAGAGAGAGAGAGAGAGAGAGACTTCAAAGTAACTGCAGTGTTCAATACCTCTCTCTCTCTCTCTCTCTCTCTCTCTCTCTCTCTCTCTCTCTCTCTCTCTCTCTCTCTCTCTCTCTCTCTCTGTCATTTTTTTTTTTTATGAAGCACGAAATATTATTAATCTCGTGTGATAAAAAAAAAAGCAATGCTCAGTTTGGGTACGACTTGGTAATAACATGTTAATATCACGCGTCTTTTTTTTCTTTTTCTTTTTTTTTTTTTTTGGTAGAAAGTACGTTGTTGTAGTTGTTGTTTTGTTGTTGTTGTTGTTGTTGTTGTTGTTTTGTTGTTGTTTTGTTGTTGTTGTTATTGTTTTGTTGTTGTTATTGTTGTTGTTGTAATCATTTTACA
>NC_087170.1:13288994-13301494 GCF_035594125.1 Scylla paramamosain | reverse complement strand
TAACGGTTCTAGTGAAAGATAAACAATATTTTTACATTATTAACAGGAGAAACACTCTTGCGAACTCGGCTAAACATCTCTGTTGCCTTTGAAAATCGTAGTGGTGAAGTGACACAAGTTTTCAAAGGTGTGTTTACGTTTTTACTGATAGATTAACAATATTTTTTTACACCATTAAGAGGAGAAACACTCTTACCACGTCTAATCATCTCTGTGGACTGAGAAAATCGTCGTGGAAGTTTTTTTTTTAAGGGTGCTTTTACGGTTTTAGTGACAGATTAACATTTCTACATTTTTAACCGGAGAAATACTCTTAAGAACTCCCCTAAACAACTTACGAAAAACAGTCGAATGAAAATCTTCTTGGTGAATGTTTTTCCTGTTTCGGTGACGAATTAGCAAGATCTCTACCAGAAGACACACTGAGACATTTCGACGTTTAAAGTGGAGGTGTAAAGAGACGCAGGTGTTGTGGGGAGAGTTTGTTCTCGACTAGTCCCCCTGAGGAAGCTACAAAATTAAAACTAGTTGGGAGTAAACTTGCCTTGTAACACCCGTGGCTCTTTACACCTCCACCTCCAGAAGAAACACTGTTGAGGAATCGGCTCGTCATCCTGTGGCTTTTGAAAGTGGCCGTGTTGAGTGATGCGGGCTTTTAAGGACGTTTTTTTATTGTTCTAGTGACAGATTGACAAGATTTCTACATTACTAACAGGAGAAACACTCTTGAGAACCCGCCTAATCATCTTTTTTGGCCCTTGAAAATAGTCATGGTGAGAAAGCAAAGCGTTTCAGAATACGGAATTATACCCAATACATTACTCTTTATAATCATCGACGCATTCACGTGTTCAATGCGTATAATACATTCATATAGGGGGATACAATACGCTACATTGCAGGCAGTATAGTGGAGCCAAATGGAGTTACTGCACCGACCATTCACTGTCACTATACATATGTAACAACCAAGCCAATTACTGCTATTACTGTTAGTCTCATTACTCCCACACACAGGGGAAGAGAGAGAGAGAGAGAGAGAGAGAGAGAGAGAGAGAGAGAGTGAGTTCTGAGTAAAAGGTAACTTAAGTGTTGTAGTTAAAATAGAAAAAAATAGATAGATAGATAGATAAATAGATGGATAGTTAAATAGATACTTAGATAGATAGGGAGATAGATACATACATACATACATACATACATACATACATACATACATACACACACATACATACATACATACATACATATATACATACATAGACGGAATCCAATAGAGAGATGGTCACCACTAAAAGAATTGAGCGAAATAAACGGAGAGAGAGAGAGAGAGAGAGAGAGAGAGAGAGAGAGAGAGAGAGAGAGAGAGAGAGAGAGAGAGAGAGAGAGAGAGGGAGAGAGGTACAAAGATAGGTAAGTGGATAACAGAATGGAAATGGAAAAGTGTGGCTGGGAAAAAGAACAAAAAAAAAAAAAACACACGATAGATACACAGACAGACAGACAGACACAGACAGACTCACTGACGGAAACACGCAACAACCAAACATTCTCGAGGATAGACGGACAGAGTGACAGAGAAACAGACGGGCAGGGAGGTAAAACAAGAGTATTCTGTATTGAAAATGTGAAAGGATACACTGGTGAATTTGACCGAGAGAGAGAGAGAGAGAGAGAGAGAGAGAGAGAGAGAGAGAGAGAGAGAGAGAGAGAGAGAGAGAGAGAGTTTTCAGATTTCAGATTTTTTTATTGTTAACCCAAGTGATTATTACACATAGATTACAATAGTCACATACTTAAGTCTGTTATAAATGAAATAAAAAAAAATCGTCGTTTAGCGTTAAAATTAAAAGGAATACATGAATGCAGCACAAAAATGACAAGTCTATGTGCATTTAAAAGCAAGTAACTTTAAGCTATATAGAGAATTAATATTAAAGTGATTATCAAAAATAACTACATAAGAGAATTATAAAAAAGCAATATCTAATTCATCTAAAATACTAAGAGAGAGAGAGAGAGAGAGAGAGAGAGAGAGAGAGAGAGAGAGAGAGAGAGAGAGAGAGAGAGAGGTATTTCTTTGGTTCCGAAAACACAATATTAAAGGATGTGCGGAGGAAATTCTGAATATTGTGAGGCAGACTTGTCCCCTGTGGCGCTTCAGAGAGAGAGAGAGAGAGAGAGAGAGAGAGAGAGAGAGAGAGAGAGAGAGAGAGAGAGAGAGAGAGAGACTTCAGAAAGGTAAGCACAATATTTACAATCTCAACACTTTTTCCTTATGATTTTCCCCCAAATAACAAAACCAATCTGCCGTTAAATTATTCGCTAAGGTAAATGGCCTGAGGAGATGAAGCGCCATTAGATAGGAAAGAAGACCCGGGCATTGTCTCCGTGACGCCTGGGGTTTAATGAAGCCGGGGAGATAATCATGAAGGACGCGTAATGAAAGAAGCCAGCGTTATTAACCCTACTTAATGACTCAGGCGCTGATGAAAACTGACGCCCAATAAAAAGATTAATTATTCTGGTACCAATACTGTTTGTTCACCACTGCGCGACCCGCCTTCCCTCCCCCTGTCCAGCCACGCCTGTCTCTCCACCACCACCCGACACATTACCTGCTCTCTGTTGTGAAAAGTAATGTTTCTATGGTAACAGCTTGCCTCGTCCCCTTCATTAGTTCAAAGGGTCCATTGTATCATATATTCTTGGTATTCTTTTGTATTCTTCTGTATTATGCCGGTAGCGAGTCAGTAGGAAGCTTTGTAAGAGAAGTTTATGGATAAGGATAGCAGGTGGATATATATAAAAAGGATGTACAAGCCTGTGGAGGTCCGTGTGTGTGTGTGTGTGTGTGTGTGTGTGTGTGTGTGTGTGTGTGTGTGTGTGTGTATTCACCTTTAGTGTCTTTTTTATTATGGTTCCCCACCTCTTTCCATACAGATCCACACACACACACACACACACACACACACCGATTCCCACGAACTTCAATGATTTGCTGGCTTCGTACAACTTTCCTTATTTTTTATACTTTTATTTCCTTATCTTGTTCAGGAGTTACGTTGGGTTAGAGACTCTCACTCTCTCGTGCATTTATGATTTGTGTTTTCCTCCGTTAAATAGCAAAACAAAGAAAAAAATGTGTTTGTCTTTCTGTCTACCTATCTCGCTGTTTACCTGTGTGTCTTTCTGTCTGTTTGTGTGTGTCTGTTTGTCTGTTTGTGTATATGTCTGTCTGTCTGTCTTTCCGTTTCCGCTTTTCTGTTTGTTTCTGTCTGTCTGTCTGTCTCTCTCTCTCTCTCTCTCTCTCTCTCTCTCTCTCTCTCTCTCTCTCTCTCTCTCTCTCTCTCTCTCTCTCAGCAGAGTAGCGGGGTGAAAAGTGTGCTCACGATAAACTCGCACACTCCCGCTGCACTTCTTCGTTTCATTTATCAAGAGGCGGCGGTGAATAAAACGCCGCTGCTTTGACGAGGCTGAGCGGACCAAGTGATGCGACCCGCGCGTTTGCTCTCTCTGGGAGTTTTATAAATGAGTGGATGTTTCTCAGAATTCACCGACCATGTACAGCAGTTCCCTAAACTCTCTTTAAAGCGTGGTGCGAACTGTGGCATCATGAACAATATGAAACCTGCTGCTGATCACGTGTCGCGTCGGTAAGGTTGGTACGCGTGGTCTGACTTGATGCTGATATGCCGATCTACTTCCCAGATCATAATACACGGTAACCATCCCTAGTACTCAGGGCTGCCAACTGTTGCCATCGTAATGACCAAACGTGTCAAATAATACGGTCCATTGTGTCAA
Organism: Scylla paramamosain; assembly: GCF_035594125.1. Taxonomy (NCBI): domain Eukaryota; kingdom Metazoa; phylum Arthropoda; class Malacostraca; order Decapoda; family Portunidae; genus Scylla; species Scylla paramamosain. Next base: position 13,297,687 of record NC_087170.1, on the reverse strand, counting down.
AATGTAGACCTCTTATTTTTTCAAAGATAGTTTTTGGGAGCAAGGAAACTAGTGTACGTAACAACACAGATATACTCGAATACTGTGACGATATTACCAATTCCGGAGCGTGTGTGTGCTTAGTGTATATTTATTCTTATCTACTTTTTATGGTTTCTCTCTCTCTCTCTCTCTCTCTCTCTCTCTCTCTCTCTCTCTCTCTCTCTCTCTCTCTCTCTCTCTCTCTCTCTCTCTCTCTCTCTCTCTCTTCTCTGTTTATTCAGGAGGAAAAAAATGGACTGGTAATATTATGATGAATTTTTACTACCTTGCATGGAATGTCTCGGACGTAATTATTTTGCGGGAGCGCCTCATATTTTGTTGTTTTAACGTATTTCTGGAATACTTCAGCGTGTTCCGGAGTTTACCATGGAAAGGGATGAAAGAGTGAAGATTTGGTTAACTCCTTTTAGTAAGAGGGATAGAATAGAGGCGAGGGAAAGTGGAAAAGCAGAAAGACTTGTGTAGCTAAATCTTGGTGGCTTGGTGGGGTGAGTGAATGAGACACGGAGTAAGTAATTTTATTAGAGCAACAAACATGAAAGTGACGGCAAGAGACGCAGCATTTTGGTAGAGAGAGAAAAAAATTAGCGACAGTTAAACACGAACATGTCAGCCTGCTTTTATATTTTCTATTACAAATCTGTTTCAAGAGGGTGACATTGACACTTCTCTAATTTTAGATAAACCTTTTTAGACTGAATTTTTTTTTCTCTTTTTTTTTTGGGGGGGACTGTCATCTTCAGTGGGCTTTTATTTATTTATTTATTAATTTGTTTATTTATTTATTTATTACTATTTGTTGTCCAATGCCACAGCCCATTTGGCATAAAAATAAGAAACAAAGTAATTTTCCCAGATTTGCGTCTCATTCACCCGCGTTCACATTAACTTGGCAAATAAGCACCTCCTTTCCTCCGCCCCACAGCGCACTTCATTGGTCAATTCGGTAAAGAAATTCCTCCCACTTTCTCTTATTCGCTATTGGTGCACTGAACATAGAAGCTCCGCCCCCTTCTCACCTTATCGCTTGTGATTGGTCAGTCTAAAAAAAGAGGGAACGTGATTGGCTTTGAGTAGCAAGACACTGAAAGGGAACTAATAATGAGGAAGAAAAAATATGATAAGCAACTATGCAACCTGTGAATTTGATGGTTCTCCCTCCCTTCTCTTTGTAACTGAAGCGGTTTGGCTTCGTTTTCTTCAGAGACGGAGGAGACTGAAGGAGAACAAGAACAAGAAGATAAGCAACACTACGCAACCTGTAAATTTTATAGTACTCCGTTTTCTTCAGTGAGGAGAGGACGGAAGAGAGCAGCGCGCGGTGGGGAGGAGTGGGGCAAAGCGGGGCGGAGCGGGGCGGAGCGGGGCGAAGAGATGCGCACCTGGACTGGCATCGTAATTAATCTTTTTTTTTTTTTTATGCTGGGTGTCGGTTTTCATCAGCAAGCGAATCACTAATTGAGGACAGAAAACATCACCTTTCATTACCGCTGCTTCACAATTACCTCCCTGCATCAGAAAGAGAGCGACCTTCCCTTCCCATTATCTACCTATTATTATTCCGTCCATTAACTCGCCCTAATTGGCAGGGAATAAAGGTCCATTGCCGCCGTTTTCTGAGCGAAAGGCGATGAAAATAACATGAGCCGATCGTTTGAAAAATACAAAAGCGAGAAAGGAAGTCGTGACGAGGGAGAGTAAAATTGAGTGAGGGAGGGAAGGAGAGTAAGAGTGAGGGAGGAAGAGTGAGGATAAGAATACCCTCTGGAAATCAGACCAAAGGGAGAGGGAGGAGCAAAAAAAGAAAAAAAAAACACGGAATCAGGAGAAACTCGGTCAAAACACTCACACAAAATCCACGGACATCGGCGAAATTCTGTGTGTGTGTGTGTGTGTGTGTGTGTGTGTGTGTGTGTGTGTGTGTGTGTGTGTGTGTGTGTGTGTGTGTGTGTGTAAAAAAGAAGAGAACTGACGGATAAAGAAATGAAAACAAAGCTAGAAGTTGTAGGAGAAGGAGGAGGGGGAGGAGCAGGAGGAGGAGGAGGAGGAGGAGGAGGAGGAGGAGGAGGAGGAGGAGGAGGAGGAGGAGGCAGACGAAGTAAAGAAGATCCCTGGAAAAGATAGGAGTAATAGTAGAAGGAAGAGAATGCGGAGAAGGAGCAGAAAGGAGAAGAATTAGATAAGGATGGAGGAGAGAAAGGAGGAAAACGAGAAATGCACCAACAAGGAGGAGGAGGAGGAGGAGGAGGAGGAGGAGGAGGAGGAGGAGGAGGAGGAGGAGGAGGAGAACATATGTAAGTGGAGCAGAGACGACTTACGAAGCACTTGTGATTACCAACAGATTCCTCAGAGATTTGACGGTTCATCATATTGGCATTTCACATAGTCCACCTGACCTCAACACCCTCCTCCTCCTCCTCCTCCTCCTCCTCCTCCTCTTCTTCTTCTTCTTCTTCTTCCCCTTCTTCTTCTTCGTCTTCTTCTTCTTCTTCTTATTTTTCTTCTTCCATTTCGATGTCCACTTCTGTTCTCCTCTTCCTCCTCCTCCTCTTCCTCTTCCTCTTCACTTCATCTTCACGTTCCTCTACCTCATCCACTTTAATTTTCATGTCCTCATCCTTCTCCTCTTGATCTCCTCACGCGCCTTTCTCCTCCTCCTCTTCCTCCTCCTCCTCCTCCTACCTGTGCCTTCTCTTGTTTTTTAATCATCCTCAAAAATAGGAAGAAACCTCATTAACTTCAATATTTGTAAGTCATTAAAACACAACGAAAAATAGAATAAAACAGTAGGACCTGCTCGTAAAAATGTACCTTTGTATCCGTAAAATTGAGACAGTCTTTCGGAATCTTTTTATTTCCTGCTTAAGACGTGGTGAGGAGGGGAGAGGAGGAAAAAAATATATATATCAATAAAAGTGGAAGCCTTGTCTGTGGAAAAGTTTGTGCCTTCGGAAAGAACAGAAGAGGAAGTAGAGAGAGAGAGAGAGAGAGAGAGAGAGAGAGGGTGGTTCGTTCCAGAGTTCGTCTCGTCTAATTGGACAGCAAGTTGATTTCCCCAACAAAAGATTCACCTTCACGAAGAGAAAAGCTCGAATAACGACCCCAGAAATACCACGGAAGACGAAAGGGAACTATGCTTCGAATTGTCTTTGGCGTTGGAAGGGCGGAAGGGAGAGGGGAGCTATAATTGTAATACTGTAGCAGCCTGGTATATACAGGAGCACAGCACGAGCAGCCTCTTACTGGCCAACATAAGTGCTGCTGTTTGTTGTCTCATACGTTTCATATAATAAGGTGTCCCTCTCATATGTTTATTCACTAGAGGGAGATTTTATCCCATCGCTGCCACCATTTGTTTTTTTCTTTTGACATCGAGGTATTTCAGATTAATGTATCGTGACTGCCCTGTGCTGATTATGCTGCCTTGGAGCTACAAAATAGGTGAAGGGATCAACATTTATGGACAATGAAGGTGTTTACAAAGATAGTATAGTATAAAACAGAGATAAATGACGAAAAAATAATTACTCGATTTTTTTAAAGTAATAAGGAGAGTTTAAACGCCAACACTACTACCACATTTTATTTATCCCCATGCCACACATCAAAACATTTCAAATTATAATATTAAGACCAAGAACATCACCCTGACCATTCAACTTAAACTTGCGAGGGAAGCAAAGGGTTCAGTGCAGCAAAGTTACTAAAAATAAAAAATAAATAAAAAATAAATAAAAATAAAGTGTGGGCATTTGGTTGGAGCTGCAGACGTAGGCCGGAGCAGACAGAGTCGCCGCCCTCGAACTTAAAAAGATGACTCGCAGGCGAAAAAGTTTCCAGTCTCAAAAATGGAAATACACCTGAACTTTCTTGCCAACTTGCAAAGAGAAGTGTAGAGAGGGCAGCGCGAGGCTCCGGACAGGTGTGTGTGTGTGTGTGTGTGTGTGTGTGTGTGTGTGTGTGTGTGTGTGTGTGTGTGTGTGTGTGTGTGTGTGTGTGTGTGTGTATGTGTGTGTGTAGGTAGGTAAGTAGGTAAGTAAGGAAAGGCAAGACTAAGACCAGGTGAGCTGAGGTGAGTTGAGGTGAGGTGAGGTGAAGGGCAGGCAAATCCAACACGACCCAGGTACAAATGTAATCACGGACGCTGACTTGGCCACTTTGAGAGAGAGAGAGAGAGAGAGAGAGAGAGAGAGAGAGAGAGAGAGAGAGAGAGAGAGAGAGAGAGAGAGAGAGAGAGACCTCCAGAGTGACGCTAGGAAGGACTGACACAGTAAGTCAAGCAAAATGTTAGAAGCAGTGAGTGTGTAAGGCAAGGAGTGGCCTCGGATCGTGCGGTGACTCCTGCTGTGACCTAATGGAGAAGGAAGGCGGCAGTAGAAGGAGGAGCAGGAGAAGGGGGAGAAGAAGGAGGAGGAGGAAGAGGAGAAGGAGGAGGAGGAGGAGGAGGAGGAGGAGGAGGAGGAGGAAGGGCTGGAGCAGAACAGGATTAAGGGAACAGACAGGACGAAAACGAGGAGGAGGAAACGTAAGGGAATGTGAAGAAGGAAGGAAGAACGAGAACGAGGACTTGGAAGAGGCAAGAGAACAGGTGCTGGAAGAGAAGGTGGAGGAGGAACATGAGGAGGAGGAGGAGGAGGAAGAGGAAAAGGAGTCAATTTATTCAGTTCGTCGTTAGTGTTTTTTTTTTTTTCTTTTTCTAATGGATTACTTTGATGATGAAAACCTGGAGACGTGATAGCAAGACCTTGATTTTCTGTTCTCCTCCTCCTCCTCCTCCTCCTCCTCCTCCTCCTCCTCGTCCCTTTCACGCAGACGGACAGTCTAAGCAGTGTGGTGAATTTTAAAAACTTTCCCTGTCTGAAGTTAGTCTCTCTGTGAAGCGAAGGTCAGTCACACACACACACACACACACACACACACACACACACACACACACACACACACACACACACACACACACACACACACACACACACCAACCCTTTACTTAAAACACGTGACACATTTGTTAGGCGGAAAAAAATGCTCAGCCTCATTACAACACCTCTTCCTCCTCTTTCCCTCTTTTTTTCCCCTCCCCCGTCTCTCCTCCCTTCTGGCGCCCTCTTTCCTTCCTTCCTCCCTAAAATATTCATGATGCACCACCACGGCGGGAGGCTCCTGGGATGAAGTATTCAGAGGGACCACCACAGGTAACTAGGCACCTGTGACAAGGAAGGGAGGTGGAGGCTGGGAGGAGGGAAGGAAGGAAGGAAGGACAGACAAGGGTAGCAGGAGGGAGAGGGGAGAGAAAAAGAGTGGGAAGTAAGAACAGTAAGAGGTGGGAAAGAAGGAAGGGGGTAGACAGGTAGACAAAGGAGGTAGAAGGAAAAAATGGGAGCAAGAAAGGTAAGACAAGGGAAGGGAGAGAAAAATTAGGAGGGGAAGGAAGATAAGAGACAGAGCAGACAGTAGAAGGAGACAAGGAAGAAGGGAGAGATGGTAAATAGTGGTAGGAGGAAGGTGAGGAGGAAGGTAAGAGAGAGAGAGAGAGAGAGAGAGAGAGAGAGAGAGAGAGAGAGAGAGAGAGAGAGAGAGAGAGAGAGAGAGAGAGGTGGATTATGAAAGGGGAAGAGGAAGGAAGGAAATAAGTGAGGTAAGAAGGAAAGGGAAACGAGCAGTGAAGTGAGAGAGAGAGAGAGAGAGAGAGAGAGAGAGAGAGAGAGAGAGAGAGAGAGAGAGAGAGAGAGAGAGAGAGAGAGAGAGAGAGAGAGAGAGAGAGAGAGAGAGAGAGAGAGAGAGAGAGAGAGCGCAGAAAGTGCAAGTTGGTACGAAAGTTGAATTCTGAGAAGAGGAAATGTTGCAGTTGAGGAGAAGAGTGGAGGGGAATGGGGAGACTAAATTGATTATGGAACATGTGTGACGAGATGGTTGTAGCGGTGATGTTGGCGGTGATGATGGTGGTGGTGATGGTGGTGGTGGCATTACGGAGAAGCTAAATGAAGGGAAACCAGGAGAAAAGGAGGAAGAGGAAGAGAAGTAGTACCAAGAAGAACATAACAGTTAGGAAAGAAAAAAGATAAAAAAAACATAAAAAAAAACATGAAAGAGAAGAGGAGGTAGGAAGGATACTAAGAAGAATATTACAGTAGAAAAAACATTACTTACAAGAGGAAAGAAAGTGCTAAAAGACCGTGAAAGCAAGAAATATTATTAAGAAATATATTACAGTTAGAAAAAGTACCATTGATGAAAGGGAAACTGAAAACAGACCATGAAAGGGAAGGAGGGAAGGCGGATGGTGTGGAGAAGGAAGGAAATGTCATAGTGTTTTGTGGAGATGAAAAACGTTCAGTAGCAGAGGAAGAAGAGCAGGAGCAGCAGAAGGAGGAGGAGGAGCAGGAGGAGGTGGAGGTTAAGAGGCAGTGATGTGGAAAAAGTGGAAGAAGAGCTGTACCCAAGAATTCCTGTGGTCAAAGAGGAGGAAAAAGAGAAAAAGAAGGTTATAGATAGATCAGGAAACAGTGGAAGAGAGAGAGAGAGAGAGAGAGAGAGAGAGAGAGAGAGAGAGAGAGAGAGAGAGAGAGAGAGAGAGAGAGAGGGAGGGAGGGAGGGAGGGAAAATGAAGGTTTGTGGAAGGTTTTGGTTTATCTTAGTGGAATTCAGCGGTGAAATGGATGGGTATAGAAAGTGGAAGCTGTGAGGTGGATAAGTGGACATCCTAAAATGAGTATATGACATTAATGGTGGAGGTATCGATTATTTTAAGTGGAATATCAAATTGGATTAAAGAGTGGATGAAAAATAACAGTGTGTAGTGAATTACATTTTTATACAACGTGGTGGTGATAATTTCAGGTTAGTTATGGAGTGGATGCATAGGCAGTGTGGAGAGGAGCATGTGGAGTGGAGTGGTGGAGGGAAGGGGGATCTGGGAGTGGATTATGAAGAGAGATGGGAGGTAAATGTTGGGTCTAAAATAGGCGGATTTAAGGTAATGTGTTCAGGTAATTGTGAACTGTGTGGAGAGAGAGAGAAAAAGAGAGAGAGAGAGAGAGAGAGAGAGAGAGAGAGAGAGAGAGAGAGAGAGAGAGAGAGAGAGAGAGAGAGAGTGTGTACGAGTATGTGTGAGTGCGTGTGCGTGTATGCATGAGGAAAAAGTATTTTGGAGTTAAATTAGATGCAGTAAATGGAGTTTGCGGGGAGAGAGAGAGAGAGAGAGAGAGAGAGAGAGAGAGAGAGAGAGAGAGAGAGAGAGAGAGAGAGTTCAGAATTAAAGTAAACATGTAACGATGACGATAAAAAAAACAGTTTGAATTAAAGTAACGCTACACACACACACACACACACACACACACACACACACACACACACACACACACACACACACACACACACACACACACACAATGACCAATAACAACAATTTAAGCCGCACTTTGACCTCTTCGTAAAGTGGTCACCAAAATGGCGACAGTGGCTGGACACCGAACTGGCGAATTTAATTATTTCTCTCTCTCTCTCTCTCTCTCTCTCTCTCTCTCTCTCTCTCTCTCTCTCTCTCTCTCTCTCTCTCTCTCTCTCTCTCTCTCTCTCTCTTGCTTTATTCATACTTAGTTTTGGTGGTTTATCAGAATTTACATATACCACCAAAATTTGAAAGTTTACTTTACACACACACACACACACACACACACACACACACACACACACACACACACACACACACACACACACACACACACACACAAGCACGCACGCACGCACGCACGCACAGAGGGGAAAGGTTTTGAGAGGAAATCAGATCCTTACTGGAAAATCCTGCGCATTCAGTTTAGAAGTTGAACTCTCTCTCTCTCTCTCTCTCTCTCTCTCTCTCTCTCTCTCTCTCTCTCTCTCTCTCTCTCTCTCTCTCTCTCTCTTCTGATAGTCTTTTTAGCTCCTTTTCATTCCCTTCACAGCTACCTCCCCCTCACCTCCCCTCTTTCACTCCCCTCTCCATTGTTACTCTCCCTTTTACTACCTATAGAATTTCTCTCCCTTTTCCCTTTCATCTCTTCCACCCCACCCATATGAATTCCCTCCCTTTTTCCCTCCCAGAGTTTCCTCCCAGGTCCTCTCCCCCTCCCCATCTCTTTCCATCTCTTTCTCTCCCTCCATTATCTATTTTCTTGATCACCTCTTTCATCTACCTTCCCTCCTATTACCTCATCATTCTCCCTCCCTCCTCTCTTTTCTCTCCCGCCACTCTCTCCATCTCTCCCTCCCTCGGTATCTCCCTTCATTTACTCTCCCCTCTCTTAAGAATACAGGGTGACCATCCCTGTTTCCCATCTCTAATCATCTCTTTTTAATTCTCCCCTCTCCCAAGAATATTGAACACCCATCTTACCATCTCCCCTTCTTTCTTTATCTCCTTGTCTCCCCATCTCCTACTATTTCTTTCCTCCTTTGCTCTCCCCTTGCTAAGAAACACACAATACCTGCCTCCCCATCTTTTCGTCCCTTGGTGTCTCCCCTCCTATATTCCCTTCCCTCTTTCAAGGTACTCTAAATGACCACCTCTCCCTTCCCTCTTCATCTCCCCTCTCCTAGAAACTCATAACTCTTGTCTCTCCACATTTCCGTCCCTCTTCTGTCACCCAATCTCCCCATCTCTTGCTGTTTGTTTT
>NC_087170.1:13271494-13283994 GCF_035594125.1 Scylla paramamosain | reverse complement strand
TCTGCTTCTTCCTCTGTGGTCGCTTTTAACAGGAAGTATTCATGCCTCCCTCTCTCTTTATTTCCTCATCCTTCCTTCCCTTTTCTCCTTCCGCCCTCGATTTTCTCCCTTTTTCTTTCCTCCCTCTTGTAATTATTTTCTTTCTTTCTCTACTAACTTCCTTGCACTTTTTTCCTCTCCTCTGCCTTCTCTTTTTTCCCCTCCATTCCCGTCACTGCCAATTCCTCTTTCACTTCCTCCCCTTTCCTCGTTTTTTGCTGTTTTCCTCTTTCTCTTCTTATCTCCCTCCTTCTCTCTTTCCCTCCCTCCCTCCCTTCCCTCCATCTCGACTGCACCTGCCTCATTAAGGTTTTATTTTTGTGTATCCTCCTCCTCCTCCTCCTCCTCCTCCTCCTCCTCCCGGTGTGTAAAAGCCTTCTTGTCTCTTCCTATCTCTCTCTCTCTCTCTCTCTCTCTCTCTCTCTCTCTCTCTCTCTCTCTCTCTCTCTCTCTCTCTCTCTCTCTCTCTCTCTCTCTCTCTCGTAAATTTTGGTCCATTTCCGGAGTGACCAGAAGGGGGAGAAGGAGAAGAATGAGAGAAAGAGGAGAAAGAAGAGGGAAGAAGAGGAGGAGGAAGAGGAGGAAGAGGAAGCTACTATTTATAAAGTTGAATGTAAAAATGAAAATAGTATAGACGAAGAGAGAGAGAGAGAGAGAGAGAGAGAGAGAGAGAGAGAGAGAGAGAGAGAGAGAGAGAGAGAGAGAGAGAGAGAGAGCATGTGGGTGGTGATAAAGGAAAGAGAAAATGGAAGGGAAGGGAGGAAGCAAGGAAGACAGAAAATGAAAAGAGGAAGACGTAATAAATATTGGAGATAGAGGGAGAGAACAAGAAGAATTTAGTGCAGCAGAAAGAATGAAAGTGAAGAAATGAAGGAGAATAAATAGAGGTAAGAGGTAAGACAGTAGATAGATAGATAGATAGATAAATAAATTCATAGATGTTGAGAGAGACTGGACAGAAAGAAAAGATAGATAGATAGACAGATAGATAGATAGATAGATAGAGAGATAGATAGATAGTGTGAGATATGGAGAGATCAAGAAACAGATAAATAAATAAATAAATAGTTAGACAATAGATCTTTCCACACACACACACGCGCACACACACACACACACACACACACACACACACACACACACACACACACACACACACACACACACACACACACACACACTAAAGGCTTGTCATTACGTTTACGAGTATATTTTCTCTCTCTCTCTCTCTCTCTCTCTCTCTCTCTCTCTCTCTCTCTCTCTCTCTCTCTCTCTCTCTCTCTCTCTCTCTCTCTCTCTCTCTAGGATAAGATGGATTGAGAAACTTAAAATGAGTTTAGAAAAATTGAAAGAAGTAAGAGAGAAGTGATAGAAAATTAAATGCTGGGGGAGAGAGAGAGAGAGAGAGAGAGAGAGAGAGAGAGAGAGAGAGAGAGAGAGAGAGAGAGAGAGAGAGAGGATATAATAAATCACCAAAACAATTAGAAACGTGTGCAAACTTTCTGGTCAAAGTTTGCACGAAAGGAGCCGGGGAAAAAATATTAATAAATTAGCAGTGGAAATTAAGACAGAGTTAAAGAGAAGGAAAAAAGACAAAGAAAATACAACGTTCAGGAAAGAGTAAAAGGAGCAGGAGGAGGAGGAGGAGGAGAAGGAGGAGGAAGAGGAAGAGGAGGAGGAGGAGGAGGAGGAGGAGGAGGAGGAGGAGGAGGAGGAGGAGGAGGAGGAGGAGGAAAAAAGCAACAATAACATGGCTCTGACGCTCTTGTTCGGAAACTTGGAGGGAAAAAAAAAACTGAAAGGGAAAAAAATGTCAAAGCAAATAACATTTAAAATCGATTACTTAATTTGATTATTATTATTATCAGTCTTCTTCTTATAGTATTGTTGTTATTATTATTATTATTATTATTATTATTATTATTATTATTATTATTATTACCATTATTATTATTATTATTACCATTATTATTATTACCATTCTCTCTCTCTCTCTCTCTCTCTCTCTCTCTCTCTCTCTCTCTCTCTCTCTCTCTCTCTCTCTCTCTCTCTCTCTCTCTCTCTCTCTTTCTATCAGTCTGGAAAATACAATTAAAGTTACCTTCACGTGATATCTTCTTTTTTCGCTCTTTTACTTTCTCTAATTCCAGTTTTTTTTATGACTTTCAATTTTCTTTTGATTTATCACTACCTTTCCTTTTATTGTCATTCGTCAACGTTTTCTCCGTAATCCAATTTGCGCTCTAACCTCCTTTTCTTTTTTACGCTTTTATTCATTTGCTTTCGTCTCCTTCGTTCATTTTACATTTAATCTCTTTTTCTTTATCGTCTTTTATTCCTTTCATCCTCTTTTATAGTTCTTTTCTTTTATTTTATGTATTTGCTTTATTATCATCATTAATATTTTATCTTCTCATGCATTTTATTTTCCATTTTCTTTTTTCTTTCATTTACCTTCATTTTCTCCTCTTCTGCTTTCCATTTATATGCTCTTGATTTTTATTTAGTTCCATCTTTTTTTCTTTCTTTTATTCTTCAAATCTCCATGTTTTTATATTTTTACATCATAATTCTCGAGGTGTAGTTTTCATTTGCTTTTATTTTATTCTCTCTTTTTCTTCTTTCGTTCTTTAATTTTTTTTTTATAGTTTCACAGAGTAACTCCCAAGATTTGCCTCTATTTTATTTTCTCTTTTTCTTCTGACTATCTTATATCCTTCTTTTCCTTTCACTTTTATGCATTAAAGATTTTTTTTGTCTATTTTATCTCCTTGCCCTCATTATCAAATTTGTTGGTGCTGTTGCCAACTTCATATATCTATCTTATGTTATTATTTATCTATCAAGTTTCTCCTCTTTCTCCTTTACTCTTTTCTTCTTCTTCTTCTTCTTCTTCTTCTTCGTGGCCAGCTTTGATTTCTTATTTTTGGTCTAATCCATTCCCTTGTCTTTTTCATTAATCTTTTATCCGTCCTCCTTTGTTGGCCAGGTCCCCCCCCTCTCTCTCTCTCTCTCTCTCTCTCTCTCTCTCTCTCTCTCTCTCTCTCTCTCTCTCTCTCTCTCTCTCTCTCTCTCTCTCTCTCTCTCTCTCTCTCTCTCCTCTTTGCCGTATTGCATGATTTCGTGAACTTAGACTTGCATGTGTGCGTGTAAGTATGCAGATGTGTGTGTGTGTGTGTGTTTGTGTGTGTGTGTCTGTGTGTGTGTGTGTGTGTGTGTGTGTGTGTGTGTGCGTGCGCGTGACAGTCCACTTCCGGCTCCGTATCAGATTGTACCTTCATATATTTACATGATACTCGCCGGCACACACACACACACACACACACACACACACACACACACACACACACACACACACACACACACACACACACACACACACACACACACACACACACACACACACACACAGGACTAACCCAATCCCAAGCAGTTCCAGTAATATCCTTTCCCCACAAAGCAGAGGGTAAAATTCCAGAGGTATGAATTAGTAAGACAAATTGTAGCGTATCGAAATGATAAAACCTCGGTAATTTCGGACACTCACGCAATAAAAGTCATTCTGGGTTATTGATAGACACGGAATGTAAATTATAAATACCTGGTGCTACTTTGCGAGGCTTATTAATCACAGGTCGCGTGTTTACGAGTGCTCACGTATGCTCTATATTGTCACTTTCAGGAAATGTGGTGAATTTTACGAGAGAAAGCTTCAGAGGACCTAAGGCTGAAGGAGTGGAGGACTCAAAGGATTCAAAGGATGGTGCTTTTGCTGAATGCCTCGAGTAAGTAAAATATTTGTCTCGCTTTCCTGTGGATGTTTGTGTTTCCTGTAACTTTTATTTATTTGCTTATTTTTCTATTTTATTTCCTCGCCTTCATTATTAAATTTGTTAGTGTTGCCAGATTTACATTTCCATCTTCTTGTGTTCTTATCATTTATTTATCATTTTTCTGGGATTGTAGTGCTTCGTTGGGCTTTATGTTTAAGAACGGGAATGGAAACTGAAGCATAAAACGTGGTTGATTTTTTTTTTTTTTTTTTATCTGAGTATCCCCAGTAAGTGATGGTGTTGTCTCATTAATCGTGTACTTTTTGCTGATATTCCGTGAAACGTTATGTTAGGATATAACCAAGATAATTAATGGTGTCTGAGAGTTTGACAGCCTAGTAAGTGAAATCCTGCATACAGTTTGCACAGACATTACTGATATTTCATGCAGCGTTTGTATTGGGATGTAAGTTAAAGGTTATTGATGTTTGAGAGTTTGGTTACGTAAACTGCAATAAGCGGCTGAACTTTAAGTAAGCGATTTTCTGGGATAATTTTCCGCTGAGTTGATATTCCTTGCAACATTACAGTATTTGTGGGCTCTTTCATGTAATTCGTGTTAACTTAAATCATGTTCTGTAGCACTGACACACTCAGTAAGAGAAATATGAGACTAAGATTCTGTGGACTTTTTACAATCTGTGCAGCGTTTATAGGAGACACGCAACTGCCAGATTGTTATTAGAGTCAATTTGCTTACACAGAACTGACTCTTATATCTCCCTTTATTTGTGTATCCCGCATCTGTTTAGTATTTATATCCCGTATGTATAAAAATAATTGAGTTTCGTAATTAAGATAAAAAATATTTATGGGACACTGCACGTAATATCGGTAATTGACTCACATACAAACACACACACACACACACACACACACACACACACACACACACACACACACACACACACACACATACACACACACACACACACACACACACACACACACACACACACACACACACACACACACACACACACACACACACACACACACAGGTACATGTAGTGTCCACCGTGCATGGTAATGAAATATTCCGAAAATTTTTGTCAAATTTTATTTTTTGTAAATTTTATTCTTTTGAAGCTTTCCCAAACCATAATTTCATTCAGGAAGTTTTGGTTCAAAGGAAACGTGTGAGTTTTTGGAAGAGATTTCCAGAATGAGAGAGAGAGAGAGAGAGAGAGAGAGAGAGAGAGAGAGAGAGAGAGAGAGAGAGAGAGAGAGAGAGAGAGAGAGAGAGAGAGAGAGAGAGACTTAAGAGAGATAAAACATTCGCCCCTCCACAGAATGGGAGAGAAAACGATAATGGCCGACAATGTGGAGGGGTGGAGGTAATGGAGGGGAGGAGCTGAAGGAAGGGGAGATGAAGAGTACAAAGAGAAGAAGAAGGAGAAGGAGGAGGAGGAGGAGGAGGAAGAGGAAGAGGAGGAGGAGGAGGAGGAGGAGGAGTATACAGATGAATCACGTTGAGAATGACATATTGCAGTAAAAAGCAGCGAGTTTGAGTCACGAAGCAGAGAAAATGTAACTGAATGAATGAATAAATAAAAGAAAAGATGGAACGAGGAAAGAGGAAAGAAAAAACCGAAATCACTTACAAAAAATGCGTAAAATTAATCACCATAGGGTAGAATATTAATGAAAAATACATAACATCTTGTGAGTAACGTTAAACTGAGTGCAAATATATGAGGAGAGTATCGTAAAAATGCAAGTTTTCCTCTGAAGATAAATAATAAAACTAATGGCGAAATTATTGTATGAAATATGACGGTAAAAATACAGAAAAAAATATGTGAGATACAAATTCAAAAATAAACTATAAAGAGAAAACATTCAACACACAAACACACAAACACACACACACGGACATATGTCACGATCAGCCAGTCACAGGGAAATAAAGAGCAAAGCTTGACGAATAAACTCTGGGGAAAATATTATGACATGTAATTTTTCCCTCCATGATGGATGACCTTTTTTCCCTTTCCTGTTAATGTGTAGCATGTCAACCAGGCACGGCGAGGGGAAAGTGAGGGAAAAAAATGCGGGGGAATGTGGGTTTGTGTGTCTGTGTGTGTGTGTGTGTGTGTGTGTGTGTGTGTGTGTGTGTGTGTGTGTGTAATTCATATTTCTTCAGGGCATTTGTTGTTTTATATATTTCATCTTTATAAATATTTGCTTATCTTTCTCTTTCTCTTTCTCTTTCTATTTTTTTTTTGTTGTATTTATTTACTTATTTGTTTATTTATTGTTATATTTGTCTATCTATCTATCTATCTCTCTATCTATCTGTCTATCTATCTATATTTCTTCACTGCCTTCTTTTTAATATTCCTACTTAATATAATTTCTGCAAATGTTCCTTCTATACCTTAACTCTCTCTCTCTCTCTCTCTCTCTCTCTCTCTCTCTCTCTCTCTCTCTCTCTCTCTCTCTCTCTCTCTCTCTCTCTCTCTCTCTCCCTTCCATTATACTATTGTCACGACTTTCGATCAGCCAGTATCAATTAGCCAGCACCACTTCATTAATGCACTCAGCCAGCCAGCGAGTCACGAGTGAGTGAGTTCGGAAATTATTCACTGCTTTTAGGTACTTTTTTCCTGAGAGAGAGAGAGAGAGAGAGAGAGAGAGAGAGAGAGAGAGAGAGAGAGAGAGAGAGAGAGAGAGGGAGGGAGAGGGAGAGATTGACGAATGCACAGACAGTTAAAATAAATAGAGAAATAGATGCATAGACGGTTCAATAAGCAAACGTATAGATAGGAAGACCTGGAAAATTGAAAGATATGTGGAAATTGGCAGATACACAGATAGAATTAGAAACAAATAGACAGATGAACAGACAGGAAGATACGCGGGTGTGTTTTGTGTATGCGTGTGTTTTTGTGGGTGTTTTTGTGGTTTAAAAGAGAGAACGAGGCAGAAATGGTGTGTTTTTGCATGTCTTTTGATGTTTTTGACGTGTAAAAGACAGGACGAGGCAGAAATGGTGTATTATCGTGCTTTTTTTTTTTTTGTTTGTGTGTGTTTTGAGGTGTAAAAGAGAGGATGAGACAGAAATGGTGTGTTTCCGTGTGTGTGTGTGTGTGTGTGTGTGTGTGTGTGTGTGTGTGTGTGTTTGGGGTATTTTTGGAGTGCAAAAGACAGAAAAACGAGGCAGATATTGTGTGTTTTGAGGTATTTTGTGGTGTAAAAGCGGTGTAAAGGAGAGGATGAGTGATAAATGACATTTTTTTCTATGTGTTTAGTGTTTTGTGAGTGTGAAAGAGAGGACGAGGCAGAAATGGTGTGTTTGTGTGTTTTTGGATGTTTTGGTGTAATGCGAGATATTACATACATTATTTATTTTGGCTAATTGTTCTTTTAACTCTTTTCTCTCTTTTCTTTATTCCTCATAACCGTAAAAGTCTGCTCTCTCCTTCCCAGTAGAGCTTTTCGCTTCATCGTCGCCTAAATGAGGAGAAAGACGAGGTGAGGTGCTTTATTTTCTAATCCTCTCCTCTGCTCTCACATTTCCTGGTCCCTCTCCCTACCTGGCGGTAATGAGGCAATGACACCTGCTCCTCCTGACGCTGTTATGGCCGCTGTCAAGTGACGGAGAAAGAGAAGAAGGAGGAGGAGGAGGAGGAGGAGAAGAAGGAGGAGGAGGAAGAGGAGGAAGAAAGGCAGGAGGAGAGCTAGACTTGCGCTGTTTCTGTTCATGATGCTAAAATTAGAAGTAGTTGTTATGAGAAAAGAATACGAGGGAGAATGTTTGGACTACTTTTAATGCTACAAACATTCATTACGATTGCAATTTTACTACTACTACTACTACTACTACTACTACTACTACCACTACCACGACCACCATCATCACCACCAGCACCATCCGTACCAATAAACAAAGAGTTAGGAGGCGAAAATTAATACCCGTGATCTCCAGAGCGAAGCATCAGTGTGCCTTTGACAACCGTGAGGACCACTTGTTCGCCGCCCCTCTCCCCCCCCTCCCCGCCACTTCCCTGCCTGTTAGCTTGACGCATGATATGTACACAAGAATTATTCCTCCCTTTAAACCTCCCCCCTCTTACCCTCTCTCTCTCATCCCCTTCAATATGAGCCAGCGAGTCTGAATGGAACGCTCCCTGACAAAATGTTCCCTGACTCTCATTTGCGCTCGTTCAGACGTGAGTAGGAAGACCGAATATAAATAGAGAGAAATGCCAAATGGACAGGGGGAGGAGTTAATTGACGACTGAGAAAAGGTGAAGCAAAACAGGAATCTGGAAGTATGTTAAGAGGGAGGAAGAAAACGAAATGAAAGGGTTGCTCGGTCTGAATTAATAGGAATAGTTAAATAGTATAGAAATTAAGGGGAAATTAGGAAGAAATGCCGAATAAACATGGGAGACTAATTGGCGACTGAGAAATTGAAAAGAAAAACACAAATCTGGAAGTGCACAGAAAGAAAGAAGAGGAGGAAATAGAGAGCCGGCTGAACCAACTTAATTAAAAAAGGGAAAATATATTCGAAATACAAAAAAAAAAATGTAAAGAAAAATATTTGAGAGGCAAGGGGGAGTGATAGACGAGGAATTGGGGAAGAAGAATATTTACCTTGAGCTAAATTAAATTTGAAGAAAGAAAAAAATACAGCAGCCTTGTTGAAATTAATTGAAAAAGAGGAAAGAAGGGAAAGAATGGAAAGAAATATCAAATCGAGAAGACGAGGAAGCGCCAACAAATACAAGAAAATGGCATTAGGTTAAGAGAAGGGAAAAAAATATTAAATAAAATCCAGCCCAATAAAATTAATTAAGAAAACAGGTAAAAGAAGAGGTCAATTAGTGCAAGGCTGAAAAGGGGGAAAAATGAGGCTGAAAAATAACGCTTTACTAAATGAGGGAGAAAATGTTGTCGTTTATGAAGAGATGAGATATGAAAGGTGGACTCTCGTAAGGCCGAAAAAAAAAAGGAGTGTTGTCGAATGAAAAGGAAAATTGCAATGAGATAAGGAAAAAAAAGACGCATCGATGAGAGGGATAAATAGATGGAGGTACACATCGCTGTAGTGGATATAATGATGTTTCTGAGGATGGCGGGGAAAAAGTACTATGGGAAATCCAATTCAGTGTTATGGAAAAAAAAAAGTGAAGGGAAATATTTCTAAAAGCGA
Organism: Scylla paramamosain; assembly: GCF_035594125.1. Classification (NCBI taxonomy): domain Eukaryota; kingdom Metazoa; phylum Arthropoda; class Malacostraca; order Decapoda; family Portunidae; genus Scylla; species Scylla paramamosain. The sequence goes on along the minus strand of NC_087170.1, from coordinate 13,274,958 downwards.
AAAATTATAAAATTTAAACTTCTAGGGGTAAAAATATAAAAAAATATTCTGAAGATGTGAGAAAAATACAAAAGAAAAACTCATTTCAACGTTAAGGGAAAAGTAGGAAAGGGAAACACTTCTAAAGGCGGAAAAAGGAATCAAATTAAGTTCCTAAGGGTAAAAATATTGAAGAGGATTATTAACTAAGGGCAGGTAAATGTATAAAAGGCACATATCCAAGGGAGAAAATAAAGAAAAGAGTATTCATAGGAGGAAATTATGAGAAAACGACGTTCCGAAAGGAAAATAAGTAGAAAGACACGAAGAAAACTCTGGTAATGGTTAAGAATAAAGACAAAACCAACATAACTAGGGAAAAAAAGACGTTTCTGGAGGAAAATAAATAGAAAAATAGGAAGAAAACTCCACCAATAGCTAAAAAAAAAATCAACATCACTAAGAAAACAAATAATTAAAATATACACCGATGCAGAAAAAAAAAGTGCTAAGGAAAAATATAAAAAAAACGAACATTGAAGTGGAAATAAGGTACAATAGGGCGTTACTGAGGGAAATAGGAAAACAAGAAAAGATATATCGCATGGTTGATTTTCTTTGAGGGTAGCGTTCTTGGATGGATGAGTGAAAGTAGTGAGCGAGGGTGAGTGAGCGAGGCTGGGTAAGAGCGGCAGAGGGTGAGGAGTGAGAGGGACAGGGAAGGGTGACCGGTCAGTGAGAGTCAGACGAGAGAGAGGCGAGCTGGAAGGTGATTCATCAGGGCCTGGTCTTTGTTTCCTTGTACTGAGAGAGAGAGAGAGAGAGAGAGAGAGAGAGAGAGAGAGAGAGAGAGAGAGAGAGAGAGAGAGAGAGAGAGAGAGGTAAAGACAGACAGATGCAAAGGACAATGAACACAGAAATGAAACAATCGGATGGAACACACACACACACACACACACACACACACACACACACACACACACACACACACACACACACACACACACGCAGACACACACACGTCAATCTAATAATGCCTGACAGACCATTCCTGCAAAACACAAAACATGAGAAAAACAAAGAAAAAAAAAACACCTGATAAAAATATTAAAACACAGAAACAGAATGTAAATAAAAAATAAAAAAAAAACATCCACCCCACTTACAAGAGAGAGAGAGAGAGAGAGAGAGAGAGAGAGAGAGAGAGAGAGAGAGAGAGAGAGAGAGAGAGAGAGAGAGACTCCACCCTGCACCCTTGTCTGTATACCATCTCCTGTGAAACTCATAAGGCCTTGGACAGCTGCTGTATATTTCTCTCACGCCACTCACCTTGTGCCAGCTGTCCAGTAGGAGCAGGAAGAGGGAGAGGGAGAGGAGGAGGAGGAGAAGGAGGGGCTGTAGAGGAGTTTCAGAGACCAGTAATATATGTAGTGGCATTCGAAGGGGCAATATGAAGGGGCGTGATGGTCATAAAGGGAAGGAAGGGAAAGAAGGAGAAAAGACAAGAGGAAAAACATTCGTGAAGCAGGAAGGGAGGGAAAGAAGAATAGGAAGGAGGGAAGAAAAGAAGAGAGAAACATCCGTGAGGGAGGAAGGAAAAGTACGCAGTGTGTTGAAGACGAGAAGGAGGGAAAAGTAGGAAGAGAAAAGAAGAAGAAATCGAGGATGTTGAAGAGGGAAACGAGGAGAGAAGAAAAGAAAGAAAGAAACGGAGAAAAGTCAAGAGGTAGAGATAAAAGAAGAGAGGAAGGGAGGAAATAAGCAGTTTGTTGAGGAGGAAAGGAAGAGGAGAAGTGGAAGAGGAAGGATGAAAAAATGAGAAAGGGAGGGAAAAGGGAGAGGAAATGGCCAGTTTGTTGAAGAGGAAAGGGAGAAGTAAAGTGGAAGAGGACAGGAGGGATAAAAAATCGAGGGAGAGAAGAAGGGAAGGAATAACTAGGCTGGTGAGGACACTAGGAAGGCAAGGAAAGGGGAACAGAGAAAGAGAGAAAAAAATTAAGGAAGTAAGGCCAGAAAAGGAAGAAGAGAGGGAGGAATGGAAGGAATAAGCAATCTGGTGAAGAGGGAAGAGAGGGTAAAAGAGGGAGATGAGAGGGATGCACAAAAAATCAAGGCAGAGAGGCAAGGAAAAGAGGAAGAGAGGGAGGAATGGAAGGAATAAGCAATCTGGTGGAGAGGGAAGGGAGGTTAAAGGAGGGAGATGAAAGGAAGGGATAAAAAAAATTCAAGGAAGAGAGGCAAGGGAGGGTGTAAGCAGTCTGTTACGGCTGGAGGCTGAAAAAATACTGGCATGCTAACACAGTTTCAGAGAGAGAGAGAGAGAGAGAGAGAGAGAGAGAGAGAGAGAGAGAGGGAGAGAGGGAGTGGATGAGGGAGAGTGGGAGAGGGGATGAATGGTGAGAGAGGAAACGAGCAAGGGAGAGCAGTTGAGCGGTTGAGGGGGAGGCGGGAAGGAGAGAGAGGGAGAGTGGCAGTCATGTCTACTTTGAAAGAAATATGTAAAAGCCAATTTGTAAAGAAAATTAAATAGAGAAATCCAATGTGGAGAATTAACGAGAGAGAGAGAGAGAGAGAGAGAGAGAGAGAGAGAGAGAGAGAGAGAGAGAGAGAGAGAGAGTATTCGTATGCTTAAAATCTCCATATCCCATTTTTCGTCCATTCTTTTCATCTCTCTCTCTCTCTCTCTCTCTCTCTCTCTCTCTCTCTCTCTCTCTCTCTCTCTCTCTCTCTCTCTCTCTCTCTCTCTCTATTAGTATATTATTAAATATTTTGTTACTAAAAGGATATGAGAGAGAGTTAGTAAATGATATGAAAGAGAAAGAGAGAGAGAGAGAGAGAGAGAGAGAGAGAGAGAGAGAGAGAGAGAGAGAGAGAGAGAGAGAGGTGGGGGAAAATATGTATATAAAAAACAGACAAATAGACAAAGGCAACAATACAAACACACACACACACACACACACACACACACACACACACACACACACACACACACACACACACACACACACACACACACACACACACACACACACACACACACATTTAAATAAATTACAGATGCGCTAGATAAATGAGAAAAATCCATAACAAAAAGTAATTAAGTCTAAAAGCTTGCATCCTCCTCCTCCTCCTCCTCCTCCTCCTCCTCCTCCTCCTCCTCCTCCTCCTCCTGTTATTTACCTGCTTCCCTAAATATACCTTCAATGTACCTGGAGGCGATTGGTCATAATCTTTCAAGGACGAGGAAGAAGGAGAGGGGGAAATTCTCTCTCTCTCTCTCTCTCTCTCTCTCTCTCTCTCTCTCTCTCTCTCTCTCTCTCTCTCTCTCTCTCTCTCTCTCTCTCTCTCTCTCTCTCTCTCTCTCTCTCTCTCTCTCTCTCTCTCTCTCTCTCTCTCTCTCTCTCAACATCTTCGATCACATTCTTTTGTCATAATTTTTCGTACCTTCCTCCTCCTCCTCCTCCTTCTCCTTCACTTCTTCCTCC
>NC_087170.1:13258994-13263994 GCF_035594125.1 Scylla paramamosain | reverse complement strand
CCTCATTTTTTCATCATTACTTCCTTCTTCCTTTTCTTATCTTTGCCTTGTTTCCTCCGCAATTCGTGTTTTCTCCTCTTGAACATTACTTTCGAGTTTTCTTTTCCCTTCCTTTACTTTTTTCCTCTCCTTTCTTTTCTTTTGTGTTTCCCTAACTGTGCTTGTTTCCTTCCTCCTGAACATTGCCTTGCTTCTCAGTGTTTCCTTTCGACTCTTATCCTCGGGTCAAGGAGAAAAAGAAAGAGAGAGGGAGAGGAGAGAGAGGAAGGTAACTGAAGGAATTTGTGTAGGAAAGGATTAATGAGAGGAAGAGTGTGGGAGTTTCTCGGTAAGGGAGAGTGGTTAGTGAAAGGAGTGCCTGGGAGAGAGATAGACAGGTAGCGAGGGAGTGCAGGAGTGAGTGGAGGGAAGTGGAGTGGGAACGAGTGTTATTTGGGGCAAGGTATCTGCAGGAGGGAGAGCTGGTGAAGGTGGTGGAGGTGTTGCAGGTACTGAGTTTTGGAAGTGTTGTGAGGGAGGCAGGAGAAGGTAAAAGAATAGAGGAAAGTCAGGAGAAGATGAAGGGAGTAGGAAACAAGAGTAGGCAAGAATGCAGTAATGGCGAAAAGAAATTAGAAAGGAAAGAGAAGTAAGTAGAGAGAATTTAGGCAAGGAGGTGGTGGTAAAGGAAGGAGGAATTGAAAAAAGAAAAGTGAGAAAGAGGAGTTTTATGATTTACTGTCACTTGCTACGGCGGCGGATGGTACTCAGGTCATAAAGGCCTCAGGTCAGATGATGCTCAAGACATCGGCCTGAACGCAAATGAACGTTTGGTAATTACTTGAGACACTTAGTACCCAAACCACCTGGTTCCCAATATATATATATATATATATATATATATATATATATATATATATATATATATATATATATATATATATATATATATATATATATATATATATATATATATATATATATATATATATATATATATATATATATATATATATATATATATATATATATATATATATATATGGTTAGCGCCTGAAATTTGACGGAAGGAACCACTATCAGAGTTTGACCTGATGGAAAAACAGCCAAGCCTACTGCCATGTGTTCCCAAATCCACCCCCCTCACTCACGCCACACTCGTTTCTTCATTCACTCATTTATTCAATACTCAGTCATTCAAATACACACACACACACACACACACACACACACACACACACACACACACACACACACACACACACACACACACACACACACACACACACACACACACACACACACACACACACACATACTTGCTGTAGGTCCTGATGACGTCACAGCTGATGACGTCACATGATCCTTTTTCTTACATACAACGTATTTCATTTTAAAAATGACCTCCCTGAAAAAAGGAAGGTATACTCGATTGCTTTATATACTCTGACTTGCCAGATACTTTAACCAATCTCGTGAATGTCAGCATATATGAAACCTCAGTGATAAAGAAATACCAATTAGTATTTTGAAAATTTTTGGAAACCTGCTGCCTTTAAACCAGTGAAAAGTCCCCCTTTTTGATTTAACAAGAAAAAAAATAATTCTTTAAAAAATCATGAACTAATTTTTTAAACAATGCAAAGTTAATTAGAAACATCAAGAAATAATTATCTAGAAAAGAAATAAAAAAAATATTGGAACCTTGGGAGGATCATAACCATTGCGAAGTCCATCCGATTTAAATTAAAAAAATAATAATAAAATAAAATAAAATAAAAATATTAACTTTTTTCAAACAATTTAAAGTTAAAGGCTAAAATAATGTAACTAAAAAAAAAAACCTAAAACATTCCAATCTTAAGAGGGCTATAAATCATTCTAAAGTCCACATATTTAGCATAACATGAATAAGAGACTCTTTAAATGAAAACCATGAGCAGTTTTTGCAAGCAGTAAAAAGCTTAGAGACTGAAATAAAAAAAAATGTAACTTACAGGGTTTTAAGAGAAAAAAAGGTGCCGATCTGGCCAGACTGGAAAATCCATCATGGTGCCGCGGCGACCTCCGTAGAAAAAATGGCCGCCACTGCACCTCGCCCATTATTTGAGGCTATTTATTTATTTTCAGAATTAATTTAGGCTGTGCGTGCGTGCGTGCGTCCGTGTGCGTCCGTGCGTGCGTGCGTGCGTGCGTGCGTGCGTGCGTGCGTGCTTGCGCGCGCGCCCACATGCCCCGCTAATCCTATATGAATCATCTTATCCACCCTTCTCTCCACTTCTCACACCTGCTCATCCATGTCTCCCTCCACTCCCGGGTCATCCCATCCCGCCCCTTTCCTTCCTCTTCCTTGCCTGTGTATACGAGTATGTGTGTGTGTGTGTGTGTGTGTGTGTGTGTGTGTGTGTGTGTGAAACTGTAGCGATAAATATCTCACAATAAAATTCACACGTCTTATTCCACCCGGTCATTATAACTGCCAGATTAAAACTGAACTCCACCTTATTCTTGAGGATGGTTCCCGCCTGTCTGCACGATGACGTGCCTGTCTCGGCACTGGCCAGAAATACAGAGGTTAATAATTATTGGCGGAAAAGACCTTGGCGTCACACACGTCATCACACGTCATGGACTGAAGAGCATGCGCACTACCCTGCCTGTCAAACACACACACACACACACACACACACACACACACACACACAGAAGTCTTTGTTCGGACTTCTTTGCAGTGTAGTCCCTGTTCATCTAGCAGTGATTAGGTACCTGATGTAGATCGGGAGGTGTGACCCGCTGCTTAAGTACGAGTATGAGAAACAAACTTTGAAAATAAAAAATACACACAGGGTGACCTATTCATCCCGGCCTGGTCTGCTAGGTTGACCGACACCATCTGGCAGCCACAGTATTAAATTGAAAGATACTTCCTTACGTTATGTCCTGAATACCATCCGTTCCAGTACCAAGTGAGGAGCTCCTGAGTTTTAGAAGTAGAGAGGGCGGATGAGAGAGAGAGAGAGAGAGAGAGAGAGAGAGAGAGAGAGAGAGAGAGAGAGAGAGAGAGAGAGAGAGAGAGAAAATGATGGAGGGAGGGAGGCTGTGTGGGTTTGTGAGTTGCATCGCGCTTCCGCTGAAAGACAGATTTTGCTCCTTGGATTCTCCAGATAATGGCGGCGGATGGCAAGCAACTCTGGTGATTATGTGAGATGAACGCCGGGAGCAGACGTCCATTAGTGAGATTGTGGTATTTATCAGTGTGTGTGTGTGTGTGTGTGTGTGTGTGTGTGTGTGTGAGAGAGAGAGAGAGAGAGAGAGAGAGAGAGAGAGAGAGAGAGTGAGAGTGTCTATATTTCCCGATACCTTCTGTTTCTGTGTATTTCTCACTCTCTCTCTCTCTCTCTCTCTCTCTCTCTCTCTCTCTCTCTCTCTCTCTCTCTCTCTCTCTCTCTCTCTCTCTCTCTCTCTCTCTCTCTCTCTCAAGGCAAGAAGCAGAAGCAGCAGGAAGAGGAAAAGTAGGAGGAGGAGGAGGAAGAGGAGGAGGAAGATATGAATTACATTAAATTTTACACAAGCCAAGATCATATACGAAAAGTTTTAACCTAGAGAGAGAGAGAGAGAGAGAGAGAGAGAGAGAGAGAGAGAGAGAGAGAGAGAGAGAGAGAGAGAGACTGGTGGTGGTTGTTCCTAAAAGCATCATGATAGAAACACTCTCCCTGTTTCATTTTTCTCTCTCTCATTTTCTTTCACCTTTTGTTACTTTAGCATATGTTTCCACACCAGAACATTGTAACGCGAGAATTTGTTTCCTTCCCGAGGCCTTGCTGGGACTGTTTCTCTCGCCTGGGTAGAAGAGAAAATAAGAGAAAGGTGATTTATAATAGAAAAAGACTCATAACCTCTCCCCGTCCTCCTCCTTCCCCCTCCCTCCCGTGAAGAAAATTAAGGGTGGACTCGTTAATTTTAAGAAGTGAGGGCAATGGCTGGTTTAAAGTCCATGTTTACTCTTTCTCTCTCTTTCTCTCTCTCTTTCTTTTCTCTTTCGCCAGTTGGTGTTCTTTCCGTGTTTTATCCTTTCCTCTCTTCACTTTCATTCGTATTTCATTTTTTTTTCCAGTTATTCCTTTTCTAATTTGTCTTTTTGTGTCTTTTTATTATTGTATACCTTTCTCCCTTTCTTTCGTTTCCTTTCCTCTCCTTTTTCCATTTTCCTCTGTGTATTTCTTCATCTATCCCTCCTTTCTTACCTGTTTCCATTTTCTTCAAACACTCCATGCTTTTTCGTGCTCTGGTTATCCATTACATTCTTATTTTCTCCCTTGTCTCTCCTTCTTTGCTTCTCTTTCCCCTTGCATTTTCATTTTTCCTCCTATTCTTTTTTTAGGTTTTTGTTTTTTCGCTTTCCCTTATCTTCTCCCAGTCCTTCATATCTCGTCTCTAGTTCCTTTTCTTTTCTCTCTTTTCGGTTCTTTTATTTTTTGTCTTCTTCTTATCTTCTATCCTTCTCCCTTTCCTTCACATCACTTGTTTCCTCTCTTATTCTTTCTTTCGTCTCGTCTTTCCACTCTTTCGCTTCTTTCCTCCCCGTCATTCTTCTCTTGTCGTTCCTCTTTCCATCTTTCCTTTCTTTCGCTCCTCTCTTCGTCTTCTCTTTTCTTTTGTTTCATTACTCCATTCTTTTAATCCTTCGTTGCTTTTCGCTTCTTCCCTTGAGATTATACTCTTCTCTCATTTCTTTTATCTATTTTATCTCTCTCTTCTATTCGTTGTTTTTATTTTTCCGCGTAACTATTCTCTCTCCCTCTCTTTTTCTCCCTCTCTATCTATCTCTCCTTCCATCCTCTCCAATTCCATTCCTTTCCAGCATTTCTTTTGCTCCCTTTTGCTGTTTTCCTTCCTGTCACTCGTTCCCACTCTCATTTCTTGTTGCCTTCTCTCCTTTCCTCGCCGTCACTCCCTTTCTCGCTTTTATCTTCGGTTTCCTCTTAATCTTGGAATACGTAAGAGGATTTTCCAGGGGCATC
>NC_087170.1:13251494-13253994 GCF_035594125.1 Scylla paramamosain | reverse complement strand
AAGGAAGGAGGGATGAGAGAGGGAGAAGGGGAGAAGGGTGACTCCTATATTTAACTGCAGTAACCATTATGAGATGATCTAGAGGCCAGTATTCGAATATTGCGGAGGTTCTCATGCAACATCTAGCAATTAGGATAGTTTTTAGCGGCAAGGAAAGTGCACGGAGCCGCCAAGAGCCACTTTCTCTTACGTGTAATTCAACGCCCGCAGGTAAAAGTCTTTTCTCATAAGCAGAGCCATAGCCCTCACCCCTCCTTCCTCCTCCTCCTCCTCCCCCTCCTCCTCACCCCACTTGCCTCCTCTTTCTCTTCCTCCTCCTCAGGGAATGGTTTTGTGTTTGAAGGTCACGCTCACGCTCTCGTTTTATTAATGTTTTATCACCACGCTCCTTGATTAGGTGTTATGAGCGCTCTAGCACCCTGCCGCCCTTGTCTCTGGCGCAACAGGCTGGCTTATTTGGAGGCGGGATGACTCAAAAGATGGTTGGGTGAGTGGTTGGGTGAATAAGTGGTTGTCTGTATGAATGGTTGAGTGAGCCGGTGAGTGGTTGTGTGGGTGAATGGGTAGTTGAGTAGGTGGTTTGGTGGGTGGCTGGTTGAGTGAGAGGATGGTTAGCTGGATGGCGGAGTGGTTGGGTGGATTGGTGGCTAGATGGGAGGGTGAGTGGTTGGTGGGTGGGTAGGTGAGTGAGTGGGTGTGGTGGTGGGTGGGTGAGGTCGGTGGTTGGGTGGATGGGTGTTTGGTGGATAGGTGGATAGTTTCGTTGGGGTCGTCTGGTTAAGTGGATTGTAATGAGATATTCGTTCCAAAGCTTCCGCTGCTCTTAATCCCAGCGTAATTGTCACGGTAATAATTGTATTGATTGGTGGAATAATTGCGATGATAACAGTAATAATAATAATAATAATAATAATAATAATAATAATAATAATAATAATAATAATAATAATAATAATAATAATAATAATAATCACATTAAGAACAACAACAAGAACAACAACAACAACAACAACAACAACAACAACAACAACATATCACTTAGAGAAACACTAAAAATATTTCCACCATAAGTATACTCTCTCTCTCTCTCTCTCTCTCTCTCTCTCTCTCTCTCTCTCTCTCTCTCTCTCTCTCTCTCTCTCTCTCTCTCTCTCTCAACGTCAAGAAAAGTAAAAACATCCAAATTATTTATATTTAGAAGTCAAGTTAAACACAAGGATACTGCAGCGGCGTTATTAGGCGGCCGAGAGTGAGTTGGGATATGAGGAGGAGGAGGAGGAGGAGGAGGAGGAGGCGGAGGCGGAGGAGGAGGAAGAGGAGGAGGAGGAGCTACATCCCCCTAAAACCTTTGCAACTCGTGTTCTGATTACAGCCATGTTTCCTCCCCTCGTTAGTGCATGATTCTCTCTCTCTCTCTCTCTCTCTCTCTCTCTCTCTCTCTCTCTCTCTCTCTCTCTCTCTCTCTCTCTCTCTCTCTCTCTCTCTCTCTCTCTCTCTCTCTCTCTCTCATCAACGCGTATATGTGTATGTGGAAGCGGAATGTATATTGTATTCCTTTGTTAGTGTTGATGTTTGTAGTGATGATGGCGGTGGTGGTGGTGGTGATAACTGTGATGATAATGGTGGTGCTAGTTGGCAGTGGCCTTTAAACCCCCATTATTCACTATTAGGGTATGTAATAATTGCATTCTCTCTCTCTCTCTCTCTCTCTCTCTCTCTCTCTCTCTCTCTCTCTCTCTCTCTCTCTCTCTCTCTCTCTCTCTCTCTCTCTCTCTCTCTCTCTCTCTCTCTCTCTCTCTCTCTCCCTTGGGTATTTAATATTAGAAGCATATAATTGCGTATGCTCTCATGACCATCACCCCTTTCCTTCCAACTCTCTCTCTCTCTCTCTCTCTCTCTCTCTCTCTCTCTCTCTCTCTCTCTCTCTCTCTCTCTCTCTCTCTCTCTCTCTCTCTCTCTCTCTCTCTCTGCCTCTGTGTACGAATTGTGTGTAAAAACTTGGAGCGGGAGAAATAGTTCCCACGTAAAGATATATGACTATAAATCCTGCTTTTTTCACTGTACCGTTTAATATATTGAAAGCGATTCCACTGCAAAAGAAGAGTCAAGCCTTTCCCTTCGCCATTTTTTCCCTGTAATGTTGACGTTGTTTTTAAAAAGAATTGTTTTGGTTCGTCTATCTTTATTTTTGTCTCTCCCTCTCCCTCTTTCTCTCTTTTTCGCGCCTGTCACTGTAAATATCACAGAATTTTTTTTTTGTTTGTTTTGTGTTTTGATTTCTTTTTCTCTTTTTTTTTCCTCCCGTGTATTTCGTATCGCGTCTGATCTTTAGTAATCAGTCTATTAATCTGCCCCATGTCGCGTCCGTCACGATTCGCTATCTATCAAGTGTTCAGCCTGGTGAGTGACTCTTTCCCGGACTGATATTTATGTTTGTCTGTTCATCTTTTTTTCTTTTTTCTTAACCTTATATTTCTTTCGTTTATATTTTTAATGGTTT
>NC_087170.1:13243994-13248994 GCF_035594125.1 Scylla paramamosain | reverse complement strand
CCTCCGCCGCCGCCACCACCGCCTCCAGCACTCTCCCTTTCGGCTCCCCATCACCCTCCATTAGCCAAGGTCACCCCCGATTAACCATTTACCACTATACTCTTCCCTCCCTCCCCGTTTTGACCTCACTCGACCTCTTTCTCCCCCCTCCCTCTTCCCCCACACCTCTTCCCTTCTCTTCCCTCACCACCTGCCTCCCTCTCCCTCTCTCTCCCTCCTTCACTCCTTCCTTCCTCCAGCCTGTGTTTAACGAAGTCATGATGTTGTTGCTGTATGATTTGTAATTAAGTGGTTCTCTTTTTCCTCCTTCCAATCCTCTTGTTTTTTTTCTCCCTACTCCTACTTCTACTCCTACTCTTTCCTTCCCCCTTCTTCTTCCGTCGTCTCAAGTAGTTACGTAGAACGAGTTCCCAAACAGCCTATGTGAAGGGCTGTTGTTTTGCTGTCACGTATTTTTTTCTTTTTTTCATTTATCATATACGCTTCGGTTATTACTCCTCGTTTCCTCCTCTTCCTCCTCCTTTTCCTCCTCCTCCTCCTCCTCCTCCTCCTCCTCCTCCTCCTCCTCCTCCTCCTCCTCCTCCTCATGCACTTATTTTTTGTGACCTTTCCTGTCCTTCCATTACTATTGTTTCTCCTCCTCCTCCTCCTCCTCCTCCTCCTCCTCCTCCTCCTCCTCCTCCTCCTCTTTCCAACTGGTAATTCACAATGCCATTATTCGTGCAGATGTCGAGGGTTTGTACGTTAGGTAATTAGTCTTTCGTGATTCTCTCTCTCTCTCTCTCTCTCTCTCTCTCTCTCTCTCTCTCTCTCTCTCTCTCTCTCTCTCTCTCTCTCTCTCTCTCTCTCTCTCTCTCTCTCTCTCTCTCTCTCTCTCTCTCTCTCTCTCTCTCTCTCTCTCTCTCTCACTTTAATTTTCAAGTTGTTTTTAGTTCAGTTTCTCCTTTTCATGCATTTTGTTTTCGTAATTAAAAGTGTTTGTGTCGTTTTCTTTTGTGCCTTTCCGTGTTATGTTTGTGTTTGCTCCGTCTTGTTACAATGGTGCATGTGTGTGTGTGTGTGTGTGTGTGTGTGTGTGTGTGTTGACAATCTTTTTTTTTTTTCTGACGCTTAAATTTTATGCACTAAAGAAAACGTGAGTGAAAACAAACATAAAAATACACATGAAAAATATAATTGCGTCTTATTTTTCCTGTCGTAATTTGCTAATGCTTTGAATTTTCCGCTTTGCACTGCTATTATCACTATTCTTTTTCTGTATTTCTCTCTATTTTTCTTTTATGCTTCACACTTTCCTTTCCCATTTCTTCCTCTTTCCTTCCCCTTTTCTTCCCCACAATCATTATTATTCCTCCTAACTTCACTACTCTCCTCCTTTATATTTCCTCTTTTCGTCTTCCCTTTTTAGCATTTCCTTGTATACTTCCCTTCTCCTTTCATCGTCATCTCTCCCCTTTACTCTCTTCCTTCCTTTTACGAGCCTTAGTCTTCCATTTAACTTTCAGCCTCCTCTCCTTCTCTCTCCTCCTCTTCCTATCGCCTTTTCCTTCCCTCCCTTTCCTCCAGTCACGTTCCTGCTTCCTTTTTTTTTTATCACTCCAGTATTCTTTTCCTTCCCTCCATCACTCTCACCCGCCTCTCCTTCCTCTCTCTCCTCTCCAAGTTCTCTCTTCTTATTTGTTCATTATCCCTCTTTCCTCACTAACAGCTTTCCTTTCCTCCTCCCATCCTTTCTCTCTATCCCCTCTCTTTTCTTACCCCTTCTATCCCTCCTCCCTCTCCCTCTTTCCCCTCTCCCTGTTCTACCTTCCTGCCCCTCCTCCTCCTCCTCCTCCTCCTCCTCCTCCTCGTCGTAATTAGCGCAAAAGAGAGAGTCGGTAATTTGGCGGGAGTGACGCAGCGATCGGAGCCTCTGTTTGTGGAGATGAGCCAAGCGAAGATGAGCTTAAGGGAAATGACCCGGGCGGAGATGATTTGAGTGGAAATGAGCCGTGTGGAGATGAGTCAGATGGAAGTTAGTTAAGTAGAAATGACCCATGCCGTGATGAGACAAGCCTGAGTGGAGATGAGTTTAGTGGAGATGAGTTAAGTAAAGAGAAGTTCGGTGGGGATCAGTCAAGTGGAGATGAGCTGAGTGGAAATGAGATTAGCAAAGATGAACTGAAAGGAGATGAGTGAAATGAGTAAAATTGAGATGATTCGAGTGGAGATGAGTTAGAGGTGAGTGGAGACACTGGAATTATCATAGTTCGATTGTTGATGAGACGAGTGGAGAGAACAACACTGGTAAAAAAGTGAACCGAGGTGAAAAAAGGTGGAGATAAGAAAAACGAAGAGAAAATCATGTGAATAAAAACAAAAATGGAGATGATCTTGGTGAATTTTAGAGAATGAATAGGAAATAAATGAATAATAACTGAGTGAAGACAGACAAGTGACACATAAATATTACTTACCAAATCATTCCAAACCAAAATTGCAAACAAGTTCCAACATAAATAGGAATGAATGGAGGATAACAATAATTAAGACTAACGCACAGAAAATTTAACCCTTTCACTGTTATTTGTCACATCTCTCCTTAACTAACAACCACTCTGAGGCATCCTTACTTTTTATACAGCCACCTCCAAAGATTGTACTGGCAAGAAATTGGCGAGAGATTTCAAAACTGTATTCTTTTCACCCCCTTCTGTCTTGCACATGCTTATAAACATACCATACATTACTTTTAGTGCTGTGATTTGTCGTATAGAGACTGTCAGGGAACGATACAACCAGATTAAAGGCAACAACACAAAACACAGATAACAGAATGTATTACGTAATATTAAAGAAGATTAGTGGAGATACACAAAGGTCATTACAAACAAGTCACGTGGAGATTACCGTGAAGTGAAGGAGGTTGTCGTGTGTTGCTCCTCCTCCTCCTCCTCCTGCTCATCCTCCTCCTCCTCCTCCTCTTTCTCCTCCCCCCACCGACCACCACCAGCGTTCCCCGGCGATAGGATCAAATTAGTGTGTGGCAGAAATTAATTGATGCCTTGTGGAAACTTGGGAACTTGGTTTTCTCTTGCTAATGGTGTATTCAGGTTTGCTTCTCGTCTTTAAATCTCTTCGTGTGTGTGTGTGTGTGTGTGTGTGTGTGTGTGTGTGTGTGTGTGTGTTTGAGTGTGTGTGTGTGTAACTTTGTACATCCTTCACCACTTCTCTCATTAAGGCTTCATTTGTCTCCACGCCTATTTGTCCTCTTTCTTTTCCTTTTTCATCTCTTTTTGTTCTTCTTCTCCTCCTTCTTCTTCTTCTCCTCTTCTTCTATTAATCATCCTCCTCCTTTAAAGTTTCGTAGGACCCATTTCTTATTTGTATCTAAGTATTTCTGCCCCTTACTCCTCCTCCTCCTCCTCCTCCTCCTCCTCGTCCTCCTCCTCTTCCTCCTCCTCCTCCTTATTTTCTTCTTCCTCCACTTTCTTCGTATTCCTTTGTGCTCTCCTTCCTCCTTCTCTTCTCTCCCCACTTCCATCCTTCATATTCCTTGGGGCTCCTCCTCCTCCTCCTCCTCCTTCCTTTGTACTCCTTTGTGTTGTTCCTCCTCCTCTTCCTTCCTTTCTGCTGCTTTGTGTTGGTTGCTTCTTCTTCTCCTCCTCTTCCTCCTCCATTTCCTCCTCCTCTTTGTCATCACATCATCACCATTCATCCATTCACTCATTTCATCATATAATATTTTCCTTCACCTCTCTCTCCTTCCAATACCAAATATCAAAGGGTTTTTTTTTCTTCAGGACTGTGATTCGGAGAGAAGTCTTCTAACTTTTTTTTACCTTTTTATCTTTTTTTTTTTTTGTCACAATATTGGTAAAGATCAGGCATCCTCTACTCAAGGCAGGTACTGACGGAGCAAGCTATAAACCATTGGATTTTTTTTTTTTGCTACTTGTTATTACTATGACCTCGTATTTCTCTCTCTCTCTCTCTCTCTCTCTCTCTCTCTCTCTCTCTCTCTCTCTCTCTCTCTCTCTCTCTCTCTCTCTCTGTGTCTCTGTCTATCTTCTGCTCTTCATTCTCGTCCTCCTTCTCTTCCTATCTTTTTTTTTTTGTCACCTTATCTCTACGGGCTTTACTTTTTGCCCTCACTTTCATCCTCCTGGTCCTTGTTGTTGCCCTCTTCGTCCTCCTCCTTCGCCTCCTTCACCTCCTCGTCGTCGTTATTTTTTTCTCTTCCCTTTTTTCTCTTTTCTATGGGATTTCGTTCTTGTCCTCGTCTTCATCCTCTTTGTATTCGTAGTCGTCATCGTTCTATGTGATCTCCTCCTCCTCCTCCTCCTCCTCCTCCTCCTCCTCCTCCTCCTCCTCCTCCTTTTCCTGGTCCTTTCTCACTCCCCTCACGTTTCATAAGAAGGTTAGGGAGCAGATCACGAACACCCATTGGTAATACGTTATCCAAAATCTCAATATCGAAACACACACACACACACACACACACACACACACACACACACACACACACACACACACACACACACACACAAACATGCAAGGGTACATGCACCTTTCCATCACTCCTGCAAAAGAGCAAATTTAACAAAATGAGTAAAACTGAGTTAGTCCTAATTACTCATCAGTATAAAACACAGCGGGTGTGCTTATAAATGGAACCACTGACCCTGTAATGGCTGTGTGTGTGTGTGTGTGTGTGTGTGTGTGTGTGTGTGTGTGTGTGTGTGTGTGTGTGTTTTTTACTTTTATTTGTTTCTTTTTCTTGTTTTACTTTTGATATAACTTGAAAGTTGCGAGTTAGTTGAGAAATGTGTGTGTATGTGTGTGTGTGTGTGTGTGTGTGTGTGTGTCTGTGTGTTTGTGAAGGTTTCCCTGGCCCTGTATTCTCCTCTACACGGGAATGCAATTAGTTTAAAGAAGGAATCTCCTTGTTAACTAAGCAAACAAGCAAGTGAGCAAACAAACTTAATGTATGCAAATTACACGCCAAAATAAACGCGTGT
>NC_087170.1:13211494-13231494 GCF_035594125.1 Scylla paramamosain | reverse complement strand
TTGAAGGAGAAGAGGAGGAGGTGGAGGAAAAGGAACAGAAAGTAAGGAAGGAAGGAAGGAGATGATGAAGGAACACGAAAGTAAGAGAAAAAGGGGAATGTATAGAGGATGAGAAAAGCACAAACGCAAGAACAAGCAAAGGAGGTTGGAAGGAAAGAGAAAATAATACGAGAAAAGTAGGAGAGAGAAGGATGAAGAGGAGGAGGAGGAGGAGGAGGAGGAGGAGGAGGAGGAGGAGAAAGAGGAAGAAAAAAGAGAAAAGAAAGAAACAATAACAACAGAAATATCAACAAAGAACATGAAATAAAAATCAGAAGAAGAAGAGAAAGAGAAAGAGGAAAAAGAAAGAGAAAAGAAGAAACAGAGCAAAACAAATAATAAGAAAGAACATTAGAAAAATCTGAAAAAAAAATAAGAAACAAGACGGAACAGGAAGAAAAGGAGAAAAAAAGAAGAAGAGAAAGAGAAAGAAAATTATAAGACGCAGAAAAGAAAAAAAACACAATAAAAACAAAAAAAGATCAACAACATGAAAGAAGAAATAAGAAAAAACAAAGAAGCAAGAATGAAGAGGAGTAGAGAGGCGATAAAAGCAAGTACAACACAAACGGGCGGACGAAGATAAAGAGGATGAGGACGAAGCCAGAACAAAGGGAGGAAGGGAGGCAATTAAATCCTGGTTTATTTCCCTTCATATCAGTCGTGCAGCGCCTGGCTAATGCTGCTGTAATGCCGCTGCACAATGGCCGGGGAGTGCAGACTGCTGTAATAGTAATCGTAATAATAACAATAGTAATAATGATGGTGGTAATAACTGTAATAGAGGTCATGATAAAGAAAGCTCTGTCTCTCTTTCTTTCTTTCTCTTTCTCTCCTCAATACCTTACTATCGAAAAAATTTAGGTGTTATTAATGGAAAAGGGACATTAATGTACCAAAAAGTGTAAGTAACGATAGTAGTAATTATGAAGGTGGTGATTACAGTAATAGAGGGTGATGGTAAATAAAGATTCTCTCTCTCTCTCTCTCTCTCTCTCTCTCTCTCTCTCTCTCTCTCTCTCTCTCTCTCTCTCTCTCTCTCTCTCTCTCTCTCTCTCTCTCTCTCTTTGAACACCTCACAAATTATCGAAAATATCAGAAATTATTAATGGAAAGTTGTGGAGGAAATGTCTCATCAAAACTCGCAAAAAAAGTACGAGAAAATTAAAAAGAGAAGCCATTTTACAGTTACATAAAAAACTTCAACAAAAACTTCAGATATTTTATGGAAGACTTGTGTAAAAAGAAAAAAAAACTTTATTAAAAAACTCTGGTACGTGGTGTCCAAAAATATACATAGAAAACTAAAAATAGAATCCTTCAACAACAAAAATAGAGTTGTGAAAAGAAATACATATGTAAAAGAAAGGCTCCAACAAAAAATTGCAGTACATGGCACCAGAAAATTCATAAAATAAGAGTACAAAAAAAAAAAAACAGGAAACTATTGAACAGCAAAAAAAAAGAAAGAAAAGAAAAAGAAAAAATATACAACTTGACATGCATTTTTATGAAGCCGTAGATTTACAAACTCTCTAAACTGAACCTTTCCGAAACAAGACACACGAAAAAAAAAAAAAGACGAAAAATAAAGACGGAAAACTAAAAAAAAAAAAAGACGCGACGTACACGACGAGAAAGAAATAAAAGCCTTTCGGAAAAGAACGAAATGCACTCAGAAAAAGAGAAAAAAAGGGAGAGGAAAGAAAGCAACTGAGGTCCTCAAAATAAAAACTCGGAAAAGGATGAAATGCATAGAAAAAAAAAAGAGAAAGAGAGAAAGACACAAAAAAGAAAGAGAAAAAAGAGAAACTGAATCAGAGAACCCACACAGGAGCAGCGGTGGTAGTAGCAGCAGCACCAACAGCCTTTTCTGTCACCCTCCTGCATCACCTTCCCTTTGCTTCCTGTTCCGCTTTGGCAGGTGCGGCACGTGGAGCAGACAGAGGCAGTAGGGGAGGCAGCAGCAGATGTGGTAGTAGTAGTAGTAGTAGTAGTAGTAGTAGTAGTAGTAGTAGTAGTAATGTTAGTGGAGAGGGGAATGGAAGAGTAAAAAAAAAGAGATAAAAGATTAAATATGAATGATATTTTTAGTTTTAAGTAATCTTTGTTATTTTTTTTTTTTTGCGATTTTCAGACACGTTAAATAAGAGTATTTGAAAAGCCTCCAGATGAAACGATATTCTAGTTTCAAGTTTTTTTTTTCTCTCATTTTCTTTAGGGATTTCACACATTTCCACATAAGAGTATTTTAAAATAGTCCAGATGAATACGACGTTTTAGTTTTAAGTGTGATCTCTTTTCTTATTTTCCTTAGGGATTTAAAGACACGTTCACGTAACACACCTTCGTTCCCGCTCTGCATTCTGCGATTCCGGTGTCGGTGTTGCGTTACAAGAATTTTTTTTCGTGTTGCGGTGTAGCATTGGGTATTGATTCTGTTTATCAGGTTAGCTGCCAGAGAAAGAGAGAGAGAGGGAGAGAGAGAGAGAGAGAGAGAGAGAGAGAGAGAGAGAGAGAGAGAGAGAGAGAGAGAGAGAGAGATGTAGGCATGACAGTGGTAGCTCGATAGACTTGCAAAAAACAAATAACAGTATAGATTTAACAACAGTCCAAGAAAGAAACCGATTAGCAAAGTGAAAAAGAAGATAGAAAATAGAAAAAAGAAAACAAGAGTAAAACGATGCAGAGGAAAAAAAAATATGCACTGAAAAATCGAGACCCAATGCAATGCGACGCCAGAGAGAGAGAGAGAGAGAGAGAGAGAGAGAGAGAGAGAGAGAGAGAGAGAGAGAGGGGGGGTAAAACTGCGCGATGCTAAGTTATGCGATGGGGGGGACTGCGGGGAATTAGGAGGAAAGAAAGGTAATGGAGAATTGAGTAACTGAAGGGAAGGAATAGAATGAGGAGGAAGAGAAGGAGGAGGAAGAGGAGGAGGAGGGGAGGGGAGGAGAAGGAGGAAATTATGTAAAAGAAGAGAAGGTAGATGTGGGAAGGAAAGAACAGTAGAACGAAGAGAACGAGGATGATTGTGGGAGGAGGAGGAGGAGGAAAAGGAGGAGGAGGAGGAGGGAGATGATGTGGAGGAGGTGGAGATAATGTTCCGGGAGGGTTTGCGATAATGTGGTATTTATTACATCTATAACATTAATATTCTCTCTCTCTCTCTCTCTCTCTCTCTCTCTCTCTCTCTCTCTCTCTCTCTCTCTCTCTCTCTCTCTCTCTCTCTCTCTCTCTCAAATTCTAAATGGAAGTCACTATAATTTTTTCTCTCCCTCATTTTTTTTTCTTTTTTTCCCTCCCTTCATCCATCCTCCCTTCCACTCAACCAATTTTCTCCCCTCCTCTCCCCTCCCTGCAACTTTTTACCTCCCTTCCATTTTCTCTCCCAAGTCACCCCCAAGTCCATCCTTCCTCCTCTCCTAATCTCCCCAAATTTCCTCCTCATTTTCCTTCCTACCTCGTATTTTTTCCTCCCTCCCCCTCACAACACTCCTCTCGTTATTCTCCCTTCTCTCTTTTCTCCCCTGTTTTTCTTCCCCACTTTCGTCCTCGTCCTCCTCGTCCTTCTTCTCCTCCTCCTCCTCCTCCTCGTCCTCATCCTCGTCCTGTTCCTCCTCTTCCTCCTCCTCCTTCTCCTTCTCCTCCTCCAACTCGTCCTTGTCTCCGTTATTTTTCCTTAATTTACTCTAACTTTCTCTCCCCCTCCTTATCTTTTTAATAGTTCCCTTTATTCCTCCCTTCATTGCCTCTTCCCTTCCCTTCCCTCCCTCCCTCCCTCCCTCCCTCCCTCCCTCCGTCTCTCTATGGACAAAGACTTCTTCCGTCACAGAATTCTTAAGGAGCTTTGTTGAGTGCATGCAACATTACCCCTGAGTGTGTGTGTGTGTGTGTGTGTGTGTGTGTGTGTGTGTGTGTGTGTGTGTTGATTGTGTGTGTGTGTGTATGTGTGTGTGTTTTTTTTTTTTGGGGGGGAAGTGTAGCTTAAGTGGGAACAGTTCTCTCTCTCTCTCTCTCTCTCTCTCTCTCTCTCTCTCTCTCTCTCTCTCTCTCTCTCTCTCTCTCTCTCTCTCTCTCTCTCTCTCTCAATTCACCCTCACTTTATCTTACTTGTGGTACTCTGAACAAATACCAGAGCGAGCGAGAGAGAGAGAGAGAGAGAGAGAGAGAGAGAGAGAGAGAGAGAGAGAGAGAGAGAGAGAGAGAGAGAGAGAGAAACAAGCACTACATCCTCTAGAAGTAGCGTCATGAATAATCAATTAGCTTTTAAATGGTGGAAAATTTATGGTTGAAATATTGCGAGGGAAACAATTGCATGGAGGAGGAGGAGGAGGAGAAGGAGGAGGAGGAGGAGGAGGAAGTAGTGGTCGAAGTGGTGATGGTGGTAGTGGTGGCAGAAGACGAGGAAGAGAAAAACGAGGATGTGGTAGAGAAAGAGGAAGAGAACGAGGAGGAGGAGGAAGAGGAGGAGGGGAGGAAGAATATAAATAAGGAGGAAACACAGAAGAAGGAATCGAAAAGAAGAAAAGAAGAAATAAATAACGAAGAGGAGAAACACATATGAAGAAGAAGAAGAAGAAGAAGAAGAAGAAGAAGAAGAAGAAGAAGAATGCCGCTGTTAGGACGTTGGAGTAGTGACGGTGGGGGAGGAGGGGGAGGAATGGGAGGGGAACAGAAGGATATTGGTGGGGGGTGATGGATGTTTCTTGGCTCTGGGGAGAAGGTAGGAGAGAATGGAGGAGTGAAGGGGGTGAGGAATGAAGCAAGGGAAGTGTAGGAGAAAGAGGAAAAGGAAGAGAAGGGGGAGGAAAAATAAAGGTCACAGATAGAACCGATAGAAGAGAAGGTGGAACAAGATTGAACAAATGAACAAAAAAGCGAGAGAGAAAGAGAGACAAAAAATGCGTGAAGGGGAAGAGGGAGAGAAAAATAATGGAAGGAAGAAGTGACAGTGATTGTGAGAGGAGTGAGGGAGAGAGAGAGAGAGAGAGAGAGAGAGAGAGAGAGAGAGAGAGAGAGAGAGAGAGAGAGAGAGAGAGAGAGAGAGAGAGAGAGAGAGAGGAAGAAAAAAGTGGTGGGAATAGAGGAGAATGATAATGACGCAGAGGTGCAATAATTGCAGCGCAGCGAGCGAGCGAGAGAGAGAGAGAGAGAGAGAGAGAGAGAGAGAGAGAGAGAGAGAGAGAGAGAGAGAGACGCGATGAAATGTTAAAGGAAAATACAAACATTGTGACTAAGAGAAGATAATCTTTAATACCTGTCAGGAGGAGGAGGAGAAAGAGGAGGAAGAGGAGGAGGAGGAGGAGGAGGTAAAAAAAAAAAAAGAGAAGAGAAAAAGAAGAAAAGAAGAAAAAAACAGACAGGCGAGGAGGAGGAGGAGGAGGAAGAGGAGGAGATATTAATAACACTTTCTTTCCGCATAAAAAAAATAAAAAAAAAATCCGACACAGTATATTGCATGGGTAAAATATGTGTAAAAGAGTAGGATAGAAGAATAAGACTCACCCTTTGCCATCTCTATCCACCTCTTTTCTTAATTTGTTCACTAGGAAAAGTAACACAACACGTTAAGCTAAGAGAGAACGCGAGAAGGGAAACTGGTGGAAAGAAAACAAGGCGTGGTATATAATGTCGAGGCAAGATAGGTTTCATTATACATTTCTCCATTTTTTTTGCTGCTCATCTCATCGAAAATATAGCAGGACGTGGTGAATATTACAGTGCTTCCTTTACTTCTGTGTCATGTTTTATTCATTTTATCATATGTATTATTATTATTTTATTCATTTATTTTTGTGAGAGTGTGAGAAAGTAACTTATTGCTCGAGACAAATAGTTACTGAGAGAAAAGGAAATCTTGTATAGTTATAACTTCCAGAAAGGAAAAATTAATAGTTGTTAGTGCTGTAGGTTAGTGTGTGTGTGTGTGTATATGTGTGTGTGAGTGTGTGTGTGTGTCAAGGTAACTTAACCTAACATAACATAACATAACTTATCTACTATTTTACTCTAAAGATCAAAACTCTTAAAATGGTTAGGAAAGTCGCCAGGTAAATGTTTGAGTCTGTTACTATGTTCAGAGGTAACGAACTATAACCTAACCTAACCTAGCATAACCTAACCTAACCTAACCTAACCTAACCTAACCTAACCTAACCTAACCTAGCATAACCTAACCTAACCTAACCTAACCTAACCTAACCTAACCTAACCT
Organism: Scylla paramamosain; assembly: GCF_035594125.1. Classification (NCBI taxonomy): domain Eukaryota; kingdom Metazoa; phylum Arthropoda; class Malacostraca; order Decapoda; family Portunidae; genus Scylla; species Scylla paramamosain. The sequence continues at coordinate 13,225,241 of NC_087170.1, read as the reverse complement.
AGCATAACCTAACCTAACCTAACCTAACCTAACCTAACCTAACCTAACCTAACCTAGCATAACCTAACCTAACCTAACCTAACCTAACCTAGCATAACCTAACCTAACCTAACCTAACCTAACCTAACCTAACCTAACCTAGCATAACCTAACCTAACCTAACCTAACCTAACCTAACCTAACCTAGCATAACCTAACCTTAACCAAACCTAACTCAACTAACATAACTACTTCTCTACTCTGAAAACCGAAAAAAAAATCTCTTAATAACAAGAACATCTAGCCTCTTACCCATCCCTGCCCCCTTCCTTCTCCCCACCCTTCACCACCCTTACCCCCCATCACCACACCCTAAAAAAATATAAAAAAATAAATAAATCCGCTTAACTTTAATTCAAATCCATAACTTCTTGCTCACTTCAATTTCATATCATTACGTCCTGTGACCTTTGAACGCTGATTAACTCGCTTCACTCATTTTTCCTGGAGTGTATAATCTTGGTTGACTTTATTTAGTGTTTCCAGAATTCCAATGAGGCTCGCAAGGACTCGCCTGACGGAGGGGAAGGGATGGGACGGAGGGGAAGGGAGGAAGGGGTGAGTGCATGTCTCTGTCCCGGCGCTTTAATCTTTCCACCTACAATAAATTAGACGATGTCGGAAGTAGTTTTGTGGCACGTCTTTGTACTGTGCCCGATAAATTTGGCTCGGTAATGTAGTCCGGCGCGGGGAGCGAGGACCAGGACAAGAAGGAAGAGGAGGAGGAGGAGGAGGAGGAGGAGGATAATAGCCCAAGGAGGAGGAGCAGGAGCAGTTGGAGGAGCATAATAATTCAGGATTAGAAAATGGAGAAGCTGCAAATGTCACTATCAGGTGTGTCACGATATGTTTCTTCTTGATTTCAATTTTGTATCTGTCACGTGCACCCTCTTTGTTTTTTTTTTTTTTTTTTTTTTTGTCCCTCTGTGCGTCCCTAAAATGTTATGCTTTTGGGGTCAGAGAGAGAGAGAGAGAGAGAGAGAGAGAGAGAGAGAGAGAGAGAGAGAGAGAGAGAGAGAGAGATCAGGAGCGAAAAGAAAGAGATGGAAAGGCTGGCTAAATTAGAAAGAAAGCAAGGTTAGGAGGGAGAGAGAGAGAGGGGGAGAGAGAGAGAGAGAGAGAGAGAGAGAGAGAGAGAGAGAGAGAGAGAGAGAGAGAGAGAGAGAGAGAGAGAGAGAGAGAGCAAGGAGCAAAGGTGAAAGTTCAAAATAGAGAGAAAAGTTTGCATTCACAAGAAAATTACGGGAAAAAAGGGGAAGAAAAAATGTTCTGGGGAGAAAAAGACAAGGAAGGAGGGAGGGATGGAGGGAGGGAGGGAGGAAAAAAAAAAAAGGATGCAAGAAACACAAAAATCCGCAGAAGTTAGCTAGACACTTTTCCGCAAGGAAGTGATTAGGAAACTTGATTGCTTGTGTAATTAAGTTTAGTGCACAAACTTGAGGGTTACACACACACACACACACACACACAGACACACACACACACAACTTTTTTGTATTCCTTTACTACTTCTATCATGCTATCGCTGTAATTTTTTCACCATTATCATCGTTACTGTTTTCACCATTGCTTTGCTAACCTCATTGTCATCGTCATCATCATCATTACGTGCGGTGATGCAGTGACTTTCTGTTGGACTTGTGACGTGAATGTCTTTAGTTGAAAATCCGCCTTGGTGTTGTTGTTGCTATTGTTGTTATTGTTATTGTTGTTGTTTTTATTGTTGTTGTTCTGGTTATTATTATTACTATTATTATTATTATTTAGTAGTAGTAGTAGTAGTAGTAGTAGTACAATTATTATTATTATTATTATTATTATTATTATTATTATTATTATTATTATTATTATCATTATCATTATTATTATTATTATTACCATCGTTATCATTCCTAATTATAACACGAAGCCTTGGACTAGGAATCTTATTAGTGTGTGTGTGTGTGTGTGTGTGTGTGTGTGTGTGTGTGTGTGTGTGTGTGTGTGTGTGTGCGCGCGGGCGTGTGTGAGATTAACTGTACGTGCTTTAGATGCTCCAAGAAGCCTTCTCCTCCTCCTCCTCCTCCTCCTCCTCCTCCTCCTCCTCCTCCTAATGTCACCTTACTTGTGGGTGGCGGCAGTGGTTCGATAGTTAGGCTGCCCCGCCCCTCCCAATGTTCCCCCTGCTCGCCCCGCCCCGCCCCGCCCCGTCCCTCCCCGCCCTTTTCTGCCCGACCCCAAGATTATTGAAGAAACCAACTTCACTTTTGTAGTCTCCTCCTCCTCCTCCTCCTCCTCCTCCTCCTCCTCCTCCTCCTACCACTAAATCCACTTCATGTATCTTTATATTTTCGTTTCCCTTTCATTCTTCATCCTTCCTCCTTCGCCTCTTCCTTTGGCGGTCAAGAGTCCTGTGAAGCATTACTGTCTGTGTGTGTGTGTGTATGTGTGTGTGTGTGTGTGTGTGTGTGTGTGTGTGTGTGTGTGTGTGTGTGTGTGTGTGTGTGTGTGTGTGTGTGTGTGTGTATGGATCTATCTGTGTTTGTGCATTCAACCTCGCGTGTGTATATTTCACTTGAATGATGCACGAGTATATAGAGAGAGATGGAGTCAACGTGCTCTCTCTCTCTCTCTCTCTCTCTCTCTCTCTCTCTCTCTCTCTCTCTCTCTCTCTCTCTCTCTCTCTCTCTCTCATACACCTTTTCAACTTTTCTGTTATGTAAACGGAAAAAGTGTTTGCCTCAACATTTAATAAACCACTTGTTTCTCTCTTGTTGTTGTTGTTGTTGTTGTTGTTGTTGTTGTTGTTCGTTGTTCTTGGTTGAGGTTCGTTTCAGTTAAGCACGCGAACCGTATATTGTTTTTTTTTTCTTTTTCTTTTTACCTCCTCCTCCCTCTTCTTTTTCCTCCTCCTGTTTGACGGTAAGCAAGAGGGAAGTTCGTGACGGGGAAGAGATCGAGGGAAAGACAATGATTGATGGATGGACAGTGTGTGTGTGTGTGTGTGTGTGTGTGTGTGTGTGTGTGTGTGAGGCAGGAAGGGGAGGGAAGAAAGGAAAGAGGAATGATAGGAAGGGAAGGAGGGATGGATGGATGGATGAAGGAAAGGGTGAAAGAGGAAGAGAAACCAGATATGAGTGAGGAAAATTCTGAAAAAAAAAAGTTTGAATGCTTTGTGAGTTTCAGTGTGTGTGTGTGTGTGTCTGTGTTCTGCCATGGACAGAGTGAAGTAAAGCTAACAAAATCATAAAGGCAAAAGGAAATAATGATCAAACGGTGAAGATAAAATAAGCTAAAAAGAACATGAAAAGTTAAAATAATATTAATCACATACAGAAAACATTAATGAAATACGCGGACTCAAAAAAATAACTCAAACTTTCCTTGAACCTAAAATGAAAAAAAAAAAACGGTAAAGAAAGTCCAAAGAACAAAAATAAGAGGGAAAAACTGAATGATGAGAATAAGAAGGGTAATAAAGATCAGAGTAAGGAAAAGAAACGGATAAAGATGAAGCAATGAAATGAAAGGAAGAAAGGAAAAGGGATGAACGTAAAGATAAAAAAAACACAAAGGGTAACGGAAAAAAAATAATAAAATCGAGGACAAGAGAAAAAAAGGATACATCTACGAATCAGGAAAAAAAAAGGAACTAAACAAAATAATGAAGGAGAAAACGACCAGTCTCGCGAAAAGGATAAAAAGATGAACCTGATGATGAAGAGAGAGGAAAAAAAGTATATTCGTAAGAGTAAGGAATAAAAGAATAGATGAAAGGTTAAAGAAAAAAAAATGAATAAATATAAGTGAGATGAAGAGATAAAGAATTAAAGTGACGCTAAAGAGAGGAAGAAGTGTGTAAGACTGAGAAAAAGGAGAAAAGAAAAGAAAAAAGGAAAAATAAAGAAAAAAATAGATATAAGTGAGAGGGAGAAAGAACGCAAAAGTGAGGAAGTATTCAAAACTAAGAAAAAGAGAAAAGGAAAAGAAAAAGAGAAAAATAAATAAATAACGATGCATACAAGTGAGAGGAAGAGAAATAAAGAGCTAAACTGAGGCTAAAGGGAGGAGGAGGAGGGTGTAAGAGTGAGGAGTGCTGATCAAGCCACAACAAAGGGCGGACCAATGAAAGCTTTGTCCCGGTAATGGAAGCGCGTTTGCAAGGTACTTACTTTTCTCCCTCCCCAGAGCCACCCCGACCTCTACTGCTGCTGTTTTTTGTTTTTTTTTTTTTAACTTTTTTCCTTTTTTTTTTTATTTATTTTTTCGGTACGTTAAACTTTTTGGCTTTTACGAACTCTGTTGCTAACCTGTTTATTTTTCTGGGTGATTTTTTTACTGCCCTCCTTTTCTTATTTTTCTTTTTTTCTTTTTATTTGTCTTCTCTTTCTTTCTTACTTTCTTTACTCTCTCTTTCTGCCTTGTACAATTCACCTTTATTATTTTGACCTATGTGGTTCTCTCTCTCTCTCTCTCTCTCTCTCTCTCTCTCTCTCTCTCTCTCTCTCTCTCTCTCTCTCTCTCTCTCTCTCTCTCTCTCTCTCTCTCTCTCTCTCTCTTCTGTCGAGGTCACTGGCTGTTCTATACATAAGTTTTCTTTCCTCCCTCCTCTCCCTCCCTCCCTCCCCCCTTAACCTTTATCTTCCCTCCATACCTTCCTCTCTCCCTTCTTCCTTCTTTTCGTCCTTCTCTTTCTTCTCGTCTCCTCGTATTCCTCTTTGTGGAAATAATTACTGGTTTGCTGCGTAATACTAGAGTCTCCTGAAGGCGATGTAATAATTATGCCCCAAAGTCCACGGCAAAATAAAAGAAACTATGCTAATATTGAGAAATGTGAGGAAAATCGGACAATCCAGTATATATTTGCCGATTCCAAAGACTGGGGAAGGGTTTCTTGGTGGTTCATTATGTTTGTGAAGGCTCAGAGTTTTTAATGATTTTTTTTATGCTTATTTGATATTATTAATGCATTTATTTTCACTTTAGACCGATCAACTGCCACTGGAAATAAAGTCTATAAGTGCTGGTAAACATCTGTATTTCTCCTTAGCTATGACATGAACTCTTTTGAAAAGCGAGGTTTTACATTTTTTCCTCAATTCTCATGATTTTGGACTCGTTTTTACTGCACTTCGGGAACGACCATCTTTTGTTGCCCTTGGCCGGAGCTCTTACATTACAAAATGCCAAGTAGGTTTATGAAAATGTTGAAATTATCCTAAACACTTAACTTTCATCACTAAATCTGTAAATATTGAAATTGTCTAAGATAATCAAGCAAATAAACTTACATATTTCAAGGACCAAGACGAAGTAGATCCCGAGACGCCTGTAAGAACTTAAAAAAGCAGTTTGTATTTGTCGTGAAAGAGAAACAGGAGGGTGGTGAAAAGTTTAAAATGTGAATGAAATCTACCATTGCAGAAGCCAGTGTGGAGGTTACCAGCTAACAACACTTCAGTCAGCAGGCGGCGGGCAGGCAGCACCACCAACCAGGGGCCTCGTTATAACGTTATGGGCTGTACTATATAACATCTCTTTGCCAAGTCTCCTACATTTAACAAGCCCCAGTGTATGTTATCTGGGGATTTCTAGCCTATGTTGGGATCCTAGTGATAATTTAACAAGAATTCTACACCATCGTTGCATTTTCTCGTTTTAATATGGTTGTATTCCATATCATATTTGTCTAATTTATTATATTTAACAAGCTCCAGTAGACGTTATTTGGAGATTTGTTTGCTTTGTGATTCTAGTGATAATTTAACAAGGACTGTATCATCTTTACCTCGTTATTATTATGGCCTGTATTTTGTAACATCTCTGCCCAGGCCCTTGTATTTAACAAGCTCCACTAGACGTTACTTTGGGATTTCAAGTCTGTGTTTATGATTCTTGTGATAATTTACCAGGAGTTCTATACATCACTGAGAATACACTTACAACAGGACTGATCAACTGTGTGAATATTGACCTGATGAGAGAAAGAACAAGAACAAGAACACGGGTTTAAGAAGTATGGTAACCAACCGCTCAACATTCCCACGCGCTGCTGCCCGGGCGGTGAGTCAGCAAAAAAAAAAAAAATCCGGAGAGTAAGCCAGTACACGCTTCTCGGAATTAGAGCAGCAGCCTGAACCGCCGCGCTCAGATTGGTGGTAATATTGTTGAAATATTGAAAAATCTACTCGATATGTACCCAGCAAGCCCCGCGTGACGCAGTTTTTTTTTTTCTCACGCGCGTATGTAGATATTGAGAACTTTTTTCCTTTTTTATTATCAGCTGTTGATGTTGTGAGAAATAGAAGATTGATCGTGATTTCAGACCCCCATTTTATTTTTTTCATGTTTGTTTATTATGTTTATGTGATAGAGTAGTATGACAAAAATATTTAAACGCGCACAACACAATCTTTTTTTTTTTTTTCAATGCGTGTAAATGTCAAGAACACTTTATTTATTAGTTGTTGGTATTGTGAGGAGTAAAAGATTGGTCGCGATCTCAATCAAACAAATTTCACTTCATGTTTGTGCAGGAGAGGTGAGGTACACATACTTTTGTTTATTGTGTCTAGGGGATAACAGAGTACCATGAGACGCAGTGTTTTTTTTTTTTTCATCAAGAACAGTTTATTAATTAGCTCTCTTGGTGTTGTACGAAAAAAAGAAGAGGTGATGACTTTCTTTATAGCCAAGGTACTTTATTATGAATAGGATTGTGAATTTATAGAACACTTCATTTATTTTTCACATGATTACAGTGGAGGCGGTGATAGCTTTCTTTATATCCAAGACATTCATCTGTTCTCAGGATTATAGATAGAAGTAATCATTTTCTTTACAGTCAAGACATTATTCCTTGTAAATATTATTGTACAGAAGAGAATATTTTCTTTCTCTCTTTCTCTACTGCAAAACTCTTCCACTCATGCCTTCGTCTATAGCTTTATTCCAGCCTAAAAACCACGAACATACACAAAAGATTAGATAACATTTTCCACTGCCAAAAAGTGAAAATCAGTCTTAATATCCTTCTATCTGAAACATCACAACAACAGAAGAGATTACGTTTTCTATTCCTCCACTCGCCTCCCATTGCAGCCTTCACCTCCGCTCCCTCGCCTCCTCAACTCCCAGATTAGATAGCGCAGTTCCTGTTCTTGCCGCAAACAGCCTCGTTACAACCAATACCTATGATGGTGCTGGCTTTTTCCTTTGTATTACTGTGTATGTTCTCTCCTTCCGTCCCTTCCTGCTTCCTTACCTGTCTGCCTCTCTCCCCTGCCTTCCTACCTGTAATTTTGTCTTCCTGTCTCCTGCTCCTCCTCCTCCTCTGCTTTCCTCTCTCACCTGATCGACTCCTTCCCTTGCTCACTCTCACTTTTTCTATCTCTCTTCCTACGTGTTTCCATTCTCTCTCTCTCTCTCTCTCTCTCTCTCTCTCTCTCTCTCTCTCTCTCTCTCTCTCTCTCTCTCTCTCTCTCTCTCTCTCTCTCTCTCTCGTCCCCTTCCCTACCTGTATGTGTGTGTGTGTGTGTGTGTGTGTGTGTGTGTGTGTGTGTGTGTGTGTGTGTGTGTGTGTGTGTGTGTGTGTTCTGTTTGCCTTGACCTCTCTTTCGACTGTCAATAATTAGTAGCAGTAGTGGTAGTAGTAATAGAAGCAGCAGTAGTAGTAGTAGTAGTAGTAGTAGTAGGAGGAGGAGGAGGAGGAGGAGGAGGAGGAGGAGCAGTAACAACAACACGGGGACCAACAGTAAAATAAATTGTGAGTTTTTTTTCTCTCTCTCTCTCTTTGTTACTCATTCTTTCATTTTTTTTATTTCTTTTTTCCCCTTCCCTCTCATCCACACACATGCACTGACATGAAACACACGTAATATCACGCCTGTTTTTACATACAGTTTCCCCCCTTGCATACATACATACATACATACGTACATACATACATACACACCCCACTCACCCATCTACACACACCCACAGAACTCACGACCCGGTTTATGTACTTTGTATGTATGTATGTGTGTGTATATGTATGTATGCATGTTTGTATCTGGGTCAGTACAGTTCCTACAACTATTTCACGCCAGTTTTATTTTATTTTATTCTCTAAGTATAAAAATATAATGAAAAATAAATGCATTGTAGATAATGAATATATGTCACTTCTTCTTCCTCCTCTTCCTCCTCCTCTTCTTCCTCCCACTCCTCCACACATACCTACCCTTCCTCCCCCCTTCCTTCATCCAAATCTGTCTTTCAACGCCCTCCCTTCCCATCCCCCTCCTCCTCCTCCTCCTCTGTCCCTCCCTCTACACCTGTCCTGTTTCCCCCTCACATGTGTCCATCGCCCCGCACACACCTTACTGGATATTGAAGGCAGGTGTCTGTTCTCACCTGCGTTACCTGTGTTTTATTGGCTCAGATTCACCTGTTCCCGGAAAAGTTGTTGTTTGTGTATTTTGTGTTTTCTCTTCTTTTTTCTTTTTTTTTTGTTTTGTGTTTTTCTTCTTCGTATTTCTTTCTCTGGTTTCCTCGTGTTTTATTTTGTTTTGTTTGTTTTATTTTACGTTTCCTTTCTCTCTCTCTCTCTCTCTCTCTCTCTCTCTCTCTCTCTCTCTCTCTCTCTCTCTCTCTCTCTCTCTCTCTCTCTCTCTCTCTCTCTCTCTTTTACCTCGCTCGTGAATTTGGTCAGGTTGTAAATATCGTTTTCTGCAGGTTTTGTGTGTATGTGCGTGTGTATGTGTGTGTCTGTGTGTATGTGTGTGTGTGTGTGTGTGTGTGTGTGTGTGTGTGTGTGTGTGTGTGTGTGTGTGTGTGTGTGTGCGTGTGTAATTGGCTTGTGTTATACCCCTTCCAATGCCTCCTCCTCCTCCTCCTCCTCCTCCTCCTCCTCCTCCTCCTCCTCCTCCTCCTCCTCCTCTTGGCCCGCCGCGGAGCTCATTACGTTAGTCGGCGCGGGTCGGTCGATGGCGCAGCGCAGTTTAGCGACACTCGGACTGCACCCCAAACGATCGAGAGGATGAGGTTGAGGACGTGTCTTGCATTGTGTCTTCCTCCTCCTCCTCCTCCTACTCCTCCTCCTCCTCCTCCTCCTCCTCCTCCTCCTCCTCCTCCTCCTCCTCCTCCTCCTCCTCCTCCTCCTCCTCCTCGTCTTCCTCTTCTTCGTCCTCGTCCCACTGTCCCAACCGCTGCATCTTTCGTTGCTGCCTTTGCATTTTCTTCTTCCTCTTCCTCCTCCTCCTCCTCCTCCTCCTCCTCCTCCTCCTCCTCCTCCTCCTCCTCCTCCTCCTCCTCCTCCTCCTCCTCCTCCTCCTTTTCCTCCTCCTCTTCCTCCTTCTCCTCCTCCTCTCGCTTCATTTTAGCATTTTCCGTCTATCTTCCTCCCTCCCTCTCTGCATCTTCCTGTCCTCTCCTTCTTGTCATTCTTTTCCCCTTCCTCTTCATTTTTTCTGATTCTTCTTGGTATTTTTCGTCTATTTTCGGCTTTCTCAGCATATTCTTCTTTCTCCTCCTGCTCTTTCTCCTCCTTCTCCTCCTCCTCTTTTTCTTCTTCCATATCATCATTTTTTTTCTCTTCTGCTTTCTCTTCCTGCTTCTCTACATTTTCGTCGTCGCCATCGTCCTCCTCCTCCTCCTCCTCCTCCTCCTCCTCCTCCTCCTCCTCCTCCTCCTCCTCCTCCTCCTCCTCCTCCTGGTCATCGTCTTTTTTTCCGCTAAAAGGTGTACATCTTGTGTATCTCTTCTCAATATCTTTTTATTTATAACACGGATGAAACATGTTTTGAAAGATTTCATATGTGTGTGCCCATCTTCACTTCGTCTGTCCTTCTTTATTGCTTGTATTTTTGTTGTCCTTCCTTTCTTCTGCCCTCTCCATTTTTCATCTTGCTTCCTCATCCTCCTTCACCTCCTCTTCACCTTTCTTGATCTTCTTCCCTTCCTTCGTCATGTTTCCTTCCTTCCTTTCCTTCATTCCTAAAGTTGATTTTTTTTATTTTTCTTTTCATATCATCGTCCTTCATTCTTTCCTTCCTTCCTTCCTTCATTCATTCATTCATTCATTCATCCATTTTCAAGTCTCGCGGTTTACAAGGAAGGAAAGTTTGCGGTATGTTCTTCTCTCATCCTTCTCCTTTCACCAATAAAGAAAACACGGTATTACTCTCTTCCTGCCTGCCTTTCTTTCTTATCTTCCTTCCCTTCCTTCATTTCCTTCACTCAGGCAAACTGTCAGGATTTGTGTTGCGTCTCCTTGTGTGTGTGTGTGTGTGTGTGTGTGTGTGTGTGTGTGTGTGTGTGTGATTCTCTCTCTCTCTCTCTCTCTCTCTCTCTCTCTCTCTCTCTCTCTCTCTCTCTCTCTCTCTCTCTCTCTCTCTCTCTCTCTCTCTCTCTCTCTCTCTCTCTCTCTCTCTCTCTCTCTCTCTCTCTCTCTCTCTCTCACATTTTCATTATTATACTGCCACTCACACCCTCCCTCCATCCTTTCCATTTCCTCTCTCCCTTCTCTTCCTTCCATACCTCCCTTCATTCTCCTTCCCTTCCCTCTCTCTCTCTCTCTCTCTCTCTCTCTCTCTCTCTCTCTCTCTCTCTCTCTCTCTCTCTCTCTCTCTCTCTCTCTCTCTCTCTCTCCCACACCTCTCAGTGTCTTAAAGCAGTTCGCTTCATTCATGCTTCTCTCTCTCTCTCTCTCTCTCTCTCTCTCTCTCTCTCTCTCTCTCTCTCTCTCTCTCTCTCTCTCTCTCTCTCTCTCTCTCTCTCTCTCTCTCTCTCTCCCATGCTGAATAAAAGATGACATGTTTTAGTGTCGCCGTGACCCCTTCCTGAATCGCTCTCACCTCTCCCTCTCCCTCTCCTTCCTCTCCCTCCATCCTTGCTTCGTTTCGTCATCCCCTTCCTTCATTTTTTCCTTCTCCTCCTGATCGTATTCATATTTGTTTTTCGGTTTGTCTGTTATTTCTCTCTCTCTCTCTCTTTCTCTCTCTCTCTCTCTCTCTCTCTCTCTCTCTCTCTCTCTCTCTCTCTCTCTCTCTCTCTCTCGCTCGCTCGCTCTCACGTTCAATTCTCACATTTTTCTGTTTTTCTTTCCTTCCTTCATTCTTCTTCCTGTGTTTCATTTTTGTTTTCCTTCCTTTCTTCCTCTATCGCCTACAAGTGATCATGAAGGAAGGAAGCTTCATTAATTAATCCCTCCTGCTCCTCCTTCCTTCCTTACCCCACCTCTCCCTCTCCCTCTCCCTCTCCCTCTCCCTCTCTCTCTCACCCGCCCTTCACTGTCTTTGAAATTAATGATAACATCACATAAGTTATCCAGTGAACCGAAATTTCCACTACTAGACCTCCTCCCCCTCCTCCTCCTCCTCCTCCTCCTCCTCCTCCTCCTCTTCCTCTTCAGTGGTTTTTCAGATTTTTTGTTATTTTCTTTCCTTCAGTCTCTTTGTTCTTTTTTTCCCTTATTTCTTCATTTCTTCCTTCGTTTCCATCTGTTCTTCATTGTATTCTCTCCTGCACCCGTTTTCCTTGTTTTTTTAATATCTTTTTTTTCTGATTTCCTATTTCCCTTCCTTTTTTTCCTATTTCCTTCCTTCTTTCCTTCTTTCCCTTTTTACCTTCACTTTCCTAAAATTAGATCGACTTGCACTGTATTTTGCTTCCTTCTCCTCCTCCTCCTCCTTTTTCTCCTCCTCCTCCTCCTCCTCCTCCTCCTCCTCCTCCTCCTGTAGCTTTATTCTTCATCCTTTAAATTTCAGCCGAAAACACATTTAAGATGCGGAAATTACTTTGTTGATGTTTAAGTGTTGAAGTAAATCTGTTTAGTGTATGTAAGTGCATTTAAGTGTTTGTGTTATGGCCTCTTAATCTCTCTCTCTCTCTCTCTCTCTCTCTCTCTCTCTCTCTCTCTCTCTCTCTCTCTCTCTCTCTCTCTCTCTCTCTCTCTCTCTCTCTCTCGTCTCTTTCTAATTACGAAAATCACGAACGCTGAATTCTCATTAAGGCAACTGAGGGTGAGAAAAAAAGAGTAAGAGTGAGAGAGGGTGAGGAAGTGTTGCAACGCCTCAGTCATAACATATTGTCCCTTGCAGCAACACAACACCAAACGTCACAACACAACACAAACGCCTCCACATTTCACTTGACATGAGAGAGAGAGAGAGAGAGAGAGAGAGAGAGAGAGAGAGAGAGAGAGAGAGAGAGAGAGAGAGAGAGAGAGAGAGGTTATTATGCTTCTCATTATTCATTTCAAGTCATTAATTTTTGCTTGTGTGTGTGTGTGTGTGTGTGTGTGTGTGTGTGTGTGTGTGTGTGTGTGTGTGTGTGTGTGTGTGTGTGTGTGTGTGTGTGTTTTATGTTCCTTTGTGGCTTTTTTTGTCTTCTTTTTCTCAAAGGTCACCTCGTCCTGTGTGTGTGTGTGTGTGTGTGTGTGTGTGTGTGTGTGTGTGTGTGTGTGTGTGTGTGTGTGTGTGTGTGTGTGTGTGTGTGTGTGTGTTGGAATATTAGTTAAGGGAATCAGATACTGTCTCTCTCTCTCTCTCTCTCTCTCTCTCTCTCTCTCTCTCTCTCTCTCTCTCTCTCTCTCTCTCTCTCTCTCTCTCTCTCTCTCTCTCTCTCTCTCTCTGTTCCCCCTGTCTCATTATTCAAGCTTATTTATTTATTTTGCCATTCACCCTTTCTATAGTATGCATTTATGTGTCGTCTCTCTCTCTCTCTCTCTCTCTCTCTCTCTCTCTCTCTCTCTCTCTCTCTCTCTCTCTCTCTCTCTCTCTCTCTCTCTCTCTCTCTCTCTCTCTCTCTCACGCAGTAACAGTATAATAATGCAATAATAATAATAGCAAAGTGTCTCATAATCCTCATTGTTCAGACTTAAGACACAATAATACAACACGGGCATTACCAGATTAGCTCCTTATTGCCTCTGATTGCCTCCAAAATCTGAAAATATACTCGTGCTTGAAAACCTGAATGCCTCTGACCTTCCTCCCTTCCTGCGACATGCGACAGTCCACGCCACTGAGGGAGAAAGCACTGAACGCAAATCTTTACCAGTACATTAAAGAAAGAGCGAGGGAGGATTACGATGGATTTTTCAATGTCTACCGAGTGTAATGTTTTGGTGTCTGGTGGTGAAGGAGGTGGTGTTTGGCAGTGGTTTGTGGTTAAGGAACGATGTGGCTTGTAGTAGTGAGTGGGTTAGGTGTGCTTCTTATGCTGGATTCAAGGTTTGTGTTGTGTTTTATAAGAGTTATAAAGAAATCAATGAAAGGTAGTTGAGTGTATTTATTAAAGTAAATTCAAGGTTAGCGTTGATTTGAGGGTTGCTATAAATAAATCAATGAAAATTAGTTGTCCATAAAATTTTGTTAAACTGGATTCAGAGTTGCTAAAAATAAGTCAGTGAGTATAAGTTAAGTCTATTTGGTAAAATGGATTCAAAGTTGATATTGATTTAAGAGTTGTTACAAATGAATGAACAAAAATCAACGAATTGATAAAAAAACTGTAACGTCTGTAGTCTTCAACTTTCAAAGCACACAAACTCCTCTCCAGACTAGGGGTGGCTGTGAAGCGTCTTTCCTTCTTTACATTCTAAGGTGTGGTGATAAAGTCCAATCTTAAAATTTACTTGCAAACTTACATAGAACAATTATGAAAAGGAGTCTTAAGTTACCAGTAAGAGTGACTTAAAATTAATGACTACAATGCAAGATATTCAGACTCCCATGCATATTTC
>NC_087170.1:13193994-13206494 GCF_035594125.1 Scylla paramamosain | reverse complement strand
CACACAGATATTCTTGCCTGTGTGTGTGTGTGTGTGTGTGTGTGTGTGTGTGTGTGTGGATAGGAAAGCGAGTACCGTCACACAAATCAATGTATGTGGGTAGGAAAGACTTCATATCCATATCCTGATTAAAGTCTTTCGCTTACGTGGATCAAGAGGAAAAAGAGGAGGAGGAGGAGGAGGAGGAGGAGGAGGAGGAGGAGGAGGAGGCTCACCAAACTCATGCAATCCATCTTATCCATTACAGCCATTGCGATCTTCATAAACACTTCATAAATATTACCTCTTCCTCTTCTTCTTCCTCCTCCTCCTCCTCCTCCTCCTCCTCCTCCTCCTCCTCCTCGTCATCAATTTTCTCGCTGTTTATCCTCCCGCGCTTGATTTTGCAATATAGTCTAGCCATTGGTTTTATTGTTTGAATTTATTAGCTTGTTTTATTTTCTGGTCCTTCGTGGTATTGGTGTTTTTTGTGTATTTTATTTATTTACTTATTTTGGGTGTGTTTGTGTGGCTTTTTTTTTAAGTGAGGTTTGTTGTTATTGTACACACACACACACACACACACACACACACACACACACACACACACACACACAATCAGAGAGGGAGAGAGGGGGAGAGAGAGAGAGACAGGGTTTCTGCAACACACTTAAACAGTAACTCACTTAAAACTTCCCAGCCATCACTAACTTCAAGTCGACGGTTTGTTTATGTGTTTGGTCAGGAGGTGGAGGAGGAGGAGGAGGAAGAGGAAAAGGGAGAGGAAAAAGCGAGGAGGAAAAGGAAACGTAATGGGATCTTACTTCTTGTCATCATCGTCACGGTCTTCCTCCTCCTCCTCCTCCTCCTCCTCCTCCTCCTCCTCCTCCTCCTCCTCTTCCTCCATATATTAAAAAAAAAAAAAAAGGAACTTAAGAATCGAACTGTGTGGTTGTTAGCTAGTTGTGTGAACGAGTGAATGAGCGAGACTTGTGTGAGGCATGAATACGTGTATGAGTGAACGAGCTAGGCTTCAGTCATAAGTGTTAAGTTGAAGTGCGCGGCCTGGCGCCAGAGATCACCTACCTCCAGCCTTCTGTTCACACCTTCTGTGAATAAACACCTGCACTGTTACCTGCGTTTCCTGTGCCCCTGCTGGTCAAGAGTCGAACATGGCGCAGTGAGTAGGATCAGGACAAGGCTGCAGTGGGTACGGCGCAGAATGGAGAAGCAGTTGGAGGCGCTGGCTGCCCTGCTAGCGCGACAGTCGGAGCAGAGTCAGGCTCTGCTAGCGCGACAGTCGGAGCAGAGTCAGGCTCGCGAGGAGCGTTTAACCCAGCTGCTGGAGAGAGTGGGGACACAAGCTCCCAGTCGCACCACGGCGAGCAATGAAGGCGAAACCACAGCCCGCAGCACGTCTACCCAGGGCGCGAGGTTCCCGACGTCCGCCACCATCATTCCTCACTTAACGGCGTCAGCATCTTTACGTGAGTTCGACACGTGGCGCCATAAGTTTGAAGGATACGTAACCCTCGCCAGGATAGACTGTCTCTCCCTGGCTGAGCAGGGAGCGGCACTCGCTGCTGTCCTAGACGACGAGTGGACCCGTACACTTCGCTACGGGATAAGCTTACCGAGAGACGCGGAGTTAAGAACCATCCTCGATGCAATGTGTGAGTACCTGCGAAGCCAGCGCAACATCATCATGGATAGAAGAGACTTCTACTCCCGCGTGCAAGAAACGCAAGAAGGTTTTGACGACTTTTTATGTGCTGTAAAGGAAATCGCCAATTTCTGTGACTTTTGCGACCAGTGCATAAACCATCAGCTGCGTGACAGAATTGTCGTTGGGACACGAGACGAAGTGGCTCTGAAACGCATGCTGGAAAACAAGAAACTCACCCTTGAAAACGCCATAGATATTTGCAGAGCATCAGAGAGCGCTAACCAGTGTAGTGCAGTACTAAGGGGCGGCTCTCACTCTTCGAGCCATGGTGTGAACGCTGTCTCGAACTACAGGAAGGGCAGTTTCGGGGGCTCAAGCCCCACGGGCTGTTATCGTTGTGGCAAAGATTGTCGCAGTGACAAAAGGGGATGCCAGGCAATAGATAAAGTGTGTCGTAACTGCGGGAAAAGAGGGCATTTTGCGAGTGTATGTCAGCAGACAGTGAGGAAACGACGAGGAGCTTCGAGGAGTTCCTCAACTGTCTCTCCTCATCGCGGTGCAGGCCCGAGGCGGGGAGCCAGTGCCAGTGTATACCAGCTCTTATCAGGCGTATACACAAAGACGGTGACGGCACGACCTGCGCCCCAGGTGCTCATTACCGCCACACATCCCGCTGGAAGAGACAAGATTACGTGGACTCCTGACTCTGGGGCCGAAACGACCGTTATTGGCCTCGACACGGCAACACTCCTTGGAATCCCGCCCTCCAGCTTGGCGCCCGCTGATGGTGATGGACTTTATGCTGCCGGTAATCACCCCCTCACCTGTGTAGGAACTTTCTCGTCGCACTTGCAACTGGGCGACAGGGAAGCTGAGACTGTTGTGAGCGTGGTGAAGGAGGTGAAGGGGGCGCTGCTTAGCTGGTACGATTCCATCGCTCTCGGAATCCTCCCCGAAGATTTTCCGGCTCAAATCCGACCGCTACGCAGGGAAGAACAGCACACCGGCAACAGCTCCATCAAGTACCCGACCGCCTCGCAGCCACCTCTATCTACGCCCACAGAAGTGATCAGCTGGCCTCATTCCTACGACCCAACGCCACAGCAGCGTGCGGGGCACGCTGCTGCTGTGATCAAGGCCTTTCCCAGCGTCTTCGAAGCAAAGGAAGGTTTACGTGCAATGGCTGGTGGATCCATGGCCATCGAGTTGACAGACGACGCTCGACCCTTCGCCGTAACAGCATCTCGTACAATCCCTTACAATTGGCGTGAAGAAATTAAGAGCCAGTTGGAAGAGCTGCTTAACAAGGGAATCATCGAGAGTGTGGACTACCCTACGGCATGGTGCCACCCCATCGTGCCTGTCCCAAAAGACATCTGGTGTAAGGCTGTGTGTTGACCTGACACGACTCAACCGTTACGTGAAGAGGCCCGTGTATCCAGTGCGCTCACCTCATGACGCCATCGCCTCGATCGGGACCGGAGCAGTTTGGTTCACCACTCTTGATGCCAAGATGGGGTATTTTCAAGTCCCCATTAGAGAAGAAGACCAGGATTTAACCTGCTTCATAACACCTTGGGGTCGGTACAAGTTTCGGCGAGCGGTTATGGGTCTCGTCTCGTCTGGAGACGAGTATAACCGTCGAGGAGACCAAGCTCTCGGCGACATACCTAACACCATCAAGATCGTGGACGACATCCTGGCCTATGACTCCACCTACAGTGCGCACTTAGCCCATGTCATTCAGATTGTGCGGCGGTGTGACCAGCACGGCATCACTCTCAACCCACAGAAGTTTACATTCGCGGAAAGAGTGGTAGATTACTGTGGTTACTCTGTTTCTGGACAAGGCTACACGACAGACTCAAAGAAAGTTAAGGCAATCTCTGACTTCCCACGACCACAGCACATCACCGACTTACGATCATTCATGGGTCTTACAAACCAGCTTGGAAGCTTTTCTCCTGCTGTGGCTGCAGCTGCACAACCCCTCAGAGATCTCTTACGCCCGAAGAACAGTTGGTGCTGGTCTCCTAACCATGAAGAGGCGTTTGAGAAGGTGAAACAGTGTCTCGTCAGCCCACCTGTCTTGGCATACTTCGACCCATCATTACCAACGATGCTACAGACTGACGCCTCAAGGATGCACGGATTTGGATTCGTTCTCCTGCAGAAGCACAGTGACCAGTGGAAGATGGTGCAATGCGGGTCAAGATTTGTTACAGACACAGAGAGCCGCTATGCAGTAATAGAGTTGGAAATGGCTGCAATCGTCTGGGCAGTCAGGAAATGTGGCACCTACCTGAAAGGACTCCCTCACTTCGATCTAGTGCTCGACCACCGCCCGCTGATACCTCTCCTCAATAGCAAGTTGTTGGGAGAAATAGAGAACCTGCGGCTGCAGCGCATGAGGGAGAAGCTTGCTCAGTATTCTTTCACAGCAAGCTGGCAAAAGGGATCGACACACTGTGTGCCCGACGCCCTCTCACGTGCTCCAGTACAGGACCCAGTGGAGGAAGAGGATGCTGCTACTTCTGGTGACCTCGACCCTCTCCACTCAGCGGTCATCTCAGCGTTATCTGCCACCAATGAGGACGGCGTCCGCTTAGCACCACTCCAGGATCAGACTGTGGAAATGGTACGTGCCGCAGCAGCAAGAGACGGGGAGTACTGCTTGCTCAAGAACGTCATCATCGAGGGCTTCCCTGATCATTGCCACGACCTCGATCACCGCTTGCGTACGTACTGGCCGGTGCGCAGTCTGCTGGCCGTAGACGACGACCTGGTGGTTTACGGGCCGAGGCTTCTTATTCCTCACAGCCTCCGCCGAGAAACACTAGAGCGACTCCATGACAGTCATCAGGGGATGGAGCGCACCAAGCGACGGGCCCGACAAACGGTGTACTGGCCTGGTATGGACAGAGACGTTGAGAACGTCGTTTCTGGATGCTCACTATGCCGTCCACTCCTACCAAGCCAAGCCAACGAACCTCTCTGGCAGGACACGGACACACCCAGCAGGGTGTTTGAGTCAGTTTCTGCAGACTACTTCCACGCAGCAGGCCGTACATACCTCGTGTATGTAGATCGCTTGTCTGGGTGGCCTCACGTGTCTGCATGCTCACGTCCAGCATCGGCTGATCAGCTCGTTCGTGTCCTTCGGGGTGTGTTCGCCGACACGGGCGTGCCTGTTCTCCTGAGGACTGACGGTGGACCGCAGTTCACTTCTTCATCGGTACGGCGCTTCCTGGCTCGATGGGGGGTGGAGCATCGTGTATCTTCACCTCATTATCCACGCTCCAATGGTCACGCCGAGGCAGCGGTCAAGTCCGTGAAGAAGCTGATCCTCACGACCACACAGCAGGGACACCTGGACGAGGATGCGTTCGCTCGCGGGTTGCTGGAACTGCGCAACACTCCGAGGGCGGAAGGGCGATCACCAGCACAAGTCCTCTTCGGTCATCCTATGAGGTCCTGTGTCCCGGCTCATCATCGCTCATACGCTCAGCAGTGGCAGCGCGCTGCTGATGAGTGCGAACGCCAAGGCAGAGCGACTGAGGAAGAAAGCGAAACTTCGCCACGACGCGTCCGCCCGTACTCTTCCTCTCCTGCACCTCGGTGGCCACGTCGACGTTCAAGATCACACGACAGGCCTCTGGGATCGCCTGGGTGTCATCGTGGCTGTTGGGCGAAGGAGAGACTACCTCATCAAGATGGGCAGCGGTCGCGTGATGTGGCGTAATAGAAGACACCTACGCCCACACAGACCTCTTGCTCCCCTTCCTGTCGAGCAGCACACCGCTCATGGCGGTGCAGCGCTTCAGCATCAGGGTCACGAGGAACACCACCATCCCGGCAGCCCGGAGCATCAGGGTAACGGGGTACACCGTGGCCGAGAGCAACCAGAGCGTCGAAGCAGCCGACAGCGTAGGGAGCCGAGACGACTGCAGGTGCGGTGGCACCGTAGCACCTACGATTAGTCGTACGTGTTCATTGTACGCTGTGTTTGTTTTGTGTATATGTACCGTGTTTTCTGTACTTCAATCATTGTAACTTTGTTTCATGTGTTACGGTAGCCATAACAAAGATAAGGAATCTTCCTTATGTCTCGGGGGGAGGTGTGTGGTTGTTAGCTAGTTGTGTGAACGAGTGAATGAGCGAGACTTGTGTGAGGCATGAATACGTGTATGAGTGAACGAGCTAGGCTTCAGTCATAAGTGTTAAGTTGAAGTGCGCGGCCTGGCGCCGAGAGATCACCTACCTCCAGCCTTCTGTTCACACCTTCTGTGAATAAACACCTGCACTGTTACCTGCGTTTCCTGTGCCCCTGCTGGTCAAGAGTCGAACACGAACAAAAATTCCTTCTGTAATCAAAGAAATTCCTGAGTTCGCTCGTGACACACACACACACACACACACACACACACACACACACACACACACACACACACACAGAAGGGTAAACAAACAAAAATTAAGCAAAAAAAAGTTGTGGCGTACGTGCATTGCTTACCTCTCTCTCTCTCTCTCTCTCTCTCTCTCTCTCTCTCTCTCTCTCTCTCTCTCTCTCTCGTCAGTAAAACCAGTGAAATAAGATTGCGTTTGTTTCTGTTTCCCCGTGACGCGTAAACGAGAAGCAAGTTTGAAGGAGGAGGAGGAGGAGGAGGAGGAGGGGAAAGGATGAAATAGGAAAACACGTAACCAAGAATAGAGAGTACGAGTAAAGATCTCTCTCTCTCTCTCTCTCTCTCTCTCTCTCTCTCTCTCTCTCTCTCTCTCTCTCTCTCTCTCTCTCTCTCTCTCTGCAAAACGCTTGGTTATAAAGTTAGCTTTAGTCATGGTTTTCCTCTCTCTCTCTCTCTCTCTCTCTCTCTCTCTCTCTCTCTCTCTCTCTCTCTCTCTCTCTCTCTCTCTCTCTCTCTCTCTCTCTCTCTCTCTCTCTCTCTCTCTCTCTCTCTCTCTCTCTCTCTCTCTCTCTCTCTCTCTCTCTCTCTCTCTCGTTCGCTCGCTCGCTCGCGCGCGCGTGCACTCTCGCTCTCGTTCTCGCTCGCACACGCATTTTCGTATTTGAGATTATACACAAAGAGAGAGAGAGAGAGAGAGAGAGAGAGAGAGAGAGAGAGAGAGAGAGAGAGAGAGAGAGAGAGAGAGAACATGAGTGTGTGTGTGTGTGTGTGTGTGTGTGTGTGTGTGTGTGTGTGTGTGTGTGTGTGTGTGTGTGTGTGTGTGTGTGTGTACGTACGCGTGTGCGTGTAGAATGATACATGAGGGTTCAGTATACATGAGAGCCTTCGTGCCTTGCGTGTGTACTCTGTGCGTGCGTGTGTGTGTGTGTGTGTGTGTGTGTGTGTGTGTGTGTGTGTGTGTGTGTGTGTGTGTGTGTGTGTGTGTGTGTGTGTGACTATAAATATGCAAATGACAACCGAACTTCGCCACTGAGAGAGAGAAAAAACAAAATACAGCATAATTTTGACGACACACCTGATGCCTCTGTGTGTGTGTGTGTGTGTGTGTGTGTGTGTGTGTGGTAATGTTAACTGTAATAGGTATTGATAGTGTATGCGTGTGTATGTTACGTAAAAGAGAGAGAGAGAGAGAGAGAGAGAGAGAGAGAGAGAGAGAGAGAGAGAGAGAGAGAGAGAGAGAGAGAGAGAATGTAGTGTGTGCTTTCCTTAATGATGGTATTGATAGAAACGTAACCAGAGAGAGAGAGAGAGAGAGAGAGAGAGAGAGAGAGAGAGAGAGAGAGAGAGAGAGGCTAGGATGTTTGTTTCATTATATACGAGAAACAAAAGACGCGCGAGTAATTGGCTGCGGATTGAGTTATGGCGCTGCAAGGATGAGGAAATATGGCGTTGTTTGGGGCACGAGATAGCGCACACCTCCCATCAAGGAACTGCCAGGAGCGGGGATCGAACGCGGGACCTTACGATTGTCTAACAAGCATTTTACCTAAGAGCCACTTATTTTTTTTTTCTCTCTCTCTCTCTCTTGTTTACGCTTTTCTTTCATTCTCTGATTTGCTGTTTTTTTCTATTTGTCTAATTTAATTTTGCAATATTATCGTGAATTTCGTCTTATTCTGTGTTTTTCATTGGTGTCTTTTTTTCGTTTATCTTTAGTTATCTCTTCCTCTATCATTTCTTTATTACTTATTCTCTTGGTTATTCTCTTTGTATTTGCATTTTTCTTTGTCTTTCGTCTCGTGTAATTTATTTTTGAGCTGTCATTTATCATTCTTCTCATCTATTTCTTCGTCTCTTTTTTTTCCATGATAGTTTATTTATAACAGTTATCACCGTGTCCATCTATTCATCTCCATTAACATTTATTGCTCTTCTATTTTTTCCCTCCTCTCTTTGTGTTGGCACATAGTAGACTAATGATTTTCTATAGATACCTTGACACTACTAGATTTCATGCTTTTCTTCTCCGTATTAATTTTCTCTCTACGTACTTTTATTTTCAGCTCCTCTTCTCTCTCTTTCCTGATGCTGAACAGGAGGAGGAGGAAGGAAATGAGATATATATCATTTTTAATCAATGTACTTCTACCTTTCTTCCTCTTCTGTATACACATTCTCATTTCTTCCCTTTTTCCTGGAGAGGAGAAGGAAGGGGAAAAGGAAAGCAGCGGTGGTCAGAAGGATACGAATCACAATCTCCCTCACATTTGATCTATTACAGTGATAAAGGATCCTATTCCACCCTATTTATCTCCATTTTTTTAGTACCTATCTCCCTAAAGAAAGGGAACGTTGAGGCGGCGAGGGAGGTGGTGGTGGTGGTGGTTGTGGTGGTGCGCTTCCTTTCGAAAAGAAATATATTGTAGATCCCCGCCAGTAGGATACGAAACTAAAAGAGATTATTTATACTCTTTCAAAGACATAAGAAAAGAAAAGAAGGAAAATAAAGACGAAGAAACTACTAAATTCACCATGAACTAACAGAAACTTTTAAATTTATCCTGAAAAACAAAGCAATTTAAACTTTTTGAGGAATAAGATGAAATATGAAAGATGAAAGAAAGACAAGAAAAGAGAGCAAAGAAAAGCAAGAGTGTACACACCAAGAGTAACAAAGAAAGACTCATCCATATTCTGACCCTAAAGGAAAACGAGAACGAAGAAAGAAGGAAAGACGGAAGAGAGGAAGGCAAAGGAAAGCAAGGGAGTACATCAGGAGGAACAGAGGCAAGACACCGCCTATTCTAAGCCTAAGCCAGAGCGTACCGGAGGGCGCATCGCAATAAATACTTGATAAGGTACAGACGTGACACTACAAACATGACACTTGCCTGCGCCACACCTGCACGAGACTGATCACGAGGAGCGCTCCCTTTAAAATAAATAAATAAATAAATAAAAATACATCAGACTACAAAGGTTCGAATCTTACAAACAAGTATGCTTTATATTTGTACTTTCATATTTCTTGCATGCTTTAAAAGTCACCTATATTTTTTTTCTTTTTTTTTTTTTTTTTTGCTTCGTTATAAGGTCGTGATGAGAAATCGAATAATCAACACCTGTTTTTTCCCCCTCAGTCTCAAGGTTTCTGATCAGCGTACAATCGAGTAACAAAACCTGACAGCTGACACCTTTCCTAGCAGGGTAGGGAGCTTCTGACTGAGGGGAATATAAAGCACAGTGGAGGTAAAGGATGAGGTTACGAGACTTCTCACCTCAACTGTACATGGAGGTTGTTATTATGGCTGTTTGTGCTGTGGTGTTTTCAAGGATAGTCTTCTTATTATTATTGTTATTATCATTATTACTACTGTTCATTCTTTCAGCCGTTTGTAATTACTTCTTTTTATTCAGTTATTATTTACGATCAATTAATATCTTAAGAGAAATAATTAGAAACGGTTGAAAGAATGAATAGCGATTAACAACACTTGTGATAATGCCAATAATAATAATAACAACTTAACAGTATCCTTGAAAACCGGCAAAAAAAAAGAAACAATAACAATAACAATAATAGTAAATGAGCGGGATAACAGCCAATTAAACAATAGCCAATGAACTCAATTACCATTCTCAGGGAAGTGTTACTGACGCTGCTTGCTATTGGGTCACCGAAGAATGAACCAGCCTTTTCTTTCTTTTCTTTTTTTTTTCTTTTTTGTCCCATTTTGTTTCGTTTCGTAGTAGTGTGGTTGTGGTTTTCGTATCCTATTCTATTTACTTTCGTAGTGGTGGTGGTGGTGGTGGTGGTGGTGGTGGTGTCCTGGGCGGATCTCCTTTAGGGCTTCAACAAAAAAATGAATAAAAAGATAGGAAAATAATAATAAAAATATCACCAGGTCGCAGCCACAGGTCCTGATAGTGTGAAATTTTACTTGTTGTTCTGGCGGGGCAATATTTTTCATTTTAGTGTTTCAAAATGGATCACAATTAGTATTGTTTTGTGTGTGAGAGAGAGAGAGAGAGAGAGAGAGAGAGAGAGAGAGAGAGAGAGAGAGAGAGAGAGAGAGAGAGAGAGAGAGAGAGAGAGAGTTATTTGTTCATGAGATCTCTAATTAAAAGGTCATACCAAAGTTGCTTCACTTGTCTTTTCCCTCTCACTACATCAGCTTTTCTTTTATTCCTTTTTTTGGCGTCTTTTCTTTTAGTATTTTGTTTTTTTTTCTCTTTATTTTCGCTCATACTTCGTCATTTTTCTTCCTCCTCCTCCTCCTCCTCCTCCTCCTCCTCCTCCTCCTCCTCCTCCTCCTCCTCCTCCTTCAATGTGCTGAGCCCTCATTTTTTCCTCTTCTGATACGAGGCGCGTCTTTCTTTATCTTTTTAATAGCATGGAAATAGCACTGAAAATCTCATTGGTAAGGCTAAGCTATAATGACTTGGCTAATCTCATATTCCTCCTCCTCTTCCTCCTTTTCCTTCTTCTTCTCCTTCTCCTTCTCCTTCTCCTCATCTTCCATTTCTTATTTTTTTTAAACTCATCATTTATTATTCCTTCTCTTTGCATATTTTGTTATTTTTTTTCCTCTCTTCTGCCTCATTTTATCCCTTCTCCTTTTCCTCTTTCTCCTCTTTTTTTCTTTTTTTCCTACGCGTCCTTTCTTTTACTTTTCATTATTCTCTCTCTCTCTCTCTCTCTCTCTCTCTCTCTCTCTCTCTCTCTCTCTCTCTCTCTCTCTCTCTCTCTCTCTCTCTCTCTCTCTCTCTCTCGTCTTCTCCCATTTCTTTCTGGTCCTCCTCTTCTTTATAACTTCCTTCCCTTTACTCCTCCTCCTCCTCCTCCTCCTCCTCCTATACGTCCTCCTTCTCGTGCTCTTCTTTATAAACTTGTCTTGCTTCCACTCTCACAGCACCTCTCCTCCTCCTCCTCCTCCCCCTCCTCTTCCTCCTCCTCGTCCTCCTCCTCCTCCTCCTCGTCCTCGTCTAGCGGTTCCATCACGGACACAATATAGTCCGTACATAATCCATACTCAAGGACGAGGTTTCTGGTCCCAAGAACATACAGAACTTTACAGA
The DNA here is from genome assembly GCF_035594125.1 of Scylla paramamosain. Taxonomy (NCBI): domain Eukaryota; kingdom Metazoa; phylum Arthropoda; class Malacostraca; order Decapoda; family Portunidae; genus Scylla; species Scylla paramamosain. The sequence continues at coordinate 13,195,364 of NC_087170.1, read as the reverse complement.
AATCGAGAAAGCGAGAAGGCGAAGAAAACGAGAGACCGCGAGAACGAGAGAACGAAAACGAGAACGAGCGAACAAATATTTTTCGATAGTTGATTGTTTTTTTTATTGTCTTTCATTTACTTGTTTATTTGTCTCTCTCTCTCTCTCTCTCTCTCTCTCTCTCTCTCTCTCTCTCTCTCTCTCTCTCTCTCTCTCTCTCTCTCTCTTTTTGTGTGTGTGTGCTTTAGACCTTTTTTTTTTCATTTATCCATGTTCTTATTTTTATTATCGTGTTTTCTTCTTTTCTTCTTCTTCTTCCTCCTCCCGCCTCCTCCTCTTCTCTCTCCTCTTCCTCCACTGTCTTCTGTTTGTTCTTCTTTATTCTCTAAGTATTATTTATAGGTATTGGTTGTGTAAGAGAGAGAGAGAGAGAGAGAGAGAGAGAGAGAGCACAAATGAAATGAAAAAAAAAACAAATAGATAGATATATTGGTAAATGGATAGATAGATAGATAGGTAGATAGATAGATAGATGAATAAATAAATAAATATACATGCATATACGTAGTGCAAGTGGAATATATATGTACCCCAAGAGAGAAATACAACACACACACACACACACACACACACACACACACACACACACACACACACACACACACACACACACAACAAAAGTAACACGCACACAAAAATGAAAGACAGAAACGGTCAAAAACAAAAGAAAGAGGGGAAATAAATAAAGAAAGGAGTAACAAGCGAGGTAAAAGAGAGGAGACAGGACCAAAGGAGAGAGAAAAAAGGACAGAGAGAAAAGAAAAGAGAGTGAGAGAAGAAAGACAAAGCATCACATTTCTTTTTAAGGTCAAGTCGACTATTTCTAAAAAAAAAATAAAATATTTGAAGTCAATGAGTGAGAAAAGACAGCCAGAGAGAGAGAGAGAGAGAGAGAGAGAGAGAGAGAGAGAGAGAGAGAGAGAGGGGTAACTTTTAAAACGGGGAATAATACGAAGAAACAGGCATGTTGGCAATGCACGCGGAAAATTGTTTGAAAAAAATAAAGAAAATATTTATAAATACATTTAAAAAAAAACGGAAAAGAAACGAGAGGTTGACAGAAGGGCAAGAGAAAGATTTTGACAGAGAGAGAGAGAGAGAGAGAGAGAGAGAGAGAGAGAGAGAGAGAGAGAGAGAGAGAGAGAGAGAGAGAGAGAGAGAGAGAGAGAGATTCAAATGAAAGTCAGAAAGAGTGTGAAGAGAAAAAGCTAAAATGGGAGAGAGAGAGAGAGAGAGAGAGAGAGAGAGAGAGAGAGAGAGAGAGAGAGAGAGAGAGAGAGAGAGAGAGAACCAATGAAGACGAAAAAATCAAGGAAAACAAAAAAAGACCA